>NC_054563.1:8156439-8160844 GCF_017654505.1 Polyodon spathula | reverse complement strand
TTTTTCCCAAAAACTAAACAAGATATTGAAAGACTGAATGCTCCACTTTCACTTGGGTCTTCCCCCAAATGGGAAATCACCATAGTTTTTAAGTTGCCACGTTTACTTTTGGAGTTGCGTCTCTGTGTGTTTTATTTCAAATGTGTAACGCGTCTGTACTGCACAGAATGACAATGGGTTTTCCCCCATAACTAAAAAGTCCATACATAGTATACAGGTCCTAGTATGACTGGGGTTCTCCCCGAACTGTGAAATCCCAAAAGTGGTGGGTCAGCAATGTTATCTTTTGGAGATACGCCACAATGTGTGTTTTGTTTCACATGTGTGACACGTCATTGCCGAGATAAATGTAAATGGATTTTTCCCAAAAACTAAACAAGATATTGAAAGACTGAATGCTCCACGTTCACTTGGGTCTTCCCCCAAATGGGAAATCACCATAGTTTTTAAGTTGCCACGTTTACTTTTGGAGTTGCTTCTCTGTGTGTTTTATTTCAAATGTGTAACGCGTCTGTACTGCACAGAATGACAATGGGTTTTCCCCCATAACTAAAAAGTCCATACATAGTATACAGGTCCTAGTATGACTGGGGTTCTCCCCGAACTGTGAAATCCCAAAAGTGGTGGGTCAGCAATGTTAACTTTTGGAGATACGCCACAATGTGTGTTTTGTTTCACATGTGTGACACGTCATTGCCGAGATAAATGTAAATGGATTTTTCCCAAAAACTAAACAAGATATTGAAAGACTAAATGCTCCACGTTCACTTGGGTCTTCCCCCAAATGGGAAATCACCATAGTTTTTAAGTTGCCATGTTTACTTTTGGAGTTGCGTCTCTGTGTGTTTTATTTCAAATGTGTAACGCGTCTGTACTGCACAGAATGACAATGGGTTTTCCCCCATAACTAAAAAGTCCATACATAGTATACAGGTCCTAGTATGACTGGGGTTCTCCCCGAACTGTGAAATCCCAAAAGTGGTGGGTCAGCAATGTTAACTTTTGGAGATACGCCACAATGTGTGTTTTGTTTCACATGTGTGACACGTCATTGCCGAGATAAATGTAAATGGATTTTTCCCAAAAACTAAACAAGATATTGAAAGACTGAATGCTCCACGTTCACTTGGGTCTTCCCCCAAATGGGAAATCACCATAGTTTTTAAGTTGCCACGTTTACTTTTGGAGTTGCGTCTCTGTGTGTTTTATTTCAAATGTGTAACGCGTCTGTACTGCACAGAATGACAATGGGTTTTCCCCCATAACTAAAAAGTCCATACATAGTATACAGGTCCTAGTATGACTGGGGTTCTCCCCGAACTGTGAAATCCCAAAAGTGGTGGGTCAGCAATGTTAACTTTTGGAGATACGCCACAATGTGTGTTTTGTTTCACATGTGTGACACGTCATTGCCGAGATAAATGTAAATGGATTTTTCCCAAAAACTAAACAAGATATTGAAAGACTGAATGCTCCACGTTCACTTGGGTCTTCCCCCAAATGGGAAATCACCATAGTTTTTAAGTTGCCACGTTTACTTTTGGAGTTGCGTCTCTGTGTGTTTTATTTCAAATGTGTAACGCGTCTGTACTGCACAGAATGACAATGGGTTTTCCCCCATAACTAAAAAGTCCATACATAGTATACAGGTCCTAGTATGACTGGGGTTCTCCCCGAACTGTAAAATCCCAAAAGTGGTGGGTCAGCAATGTTGACTTTTGGAGATATGCCACACTGTGTGTTTTGTTTCACATGTGTGACACGTCATTGCCGAGATAAATGTAAATGGATTTTTCCCAAAAACTAAACAAGATATTGAAAGACTGAATGCTCCACGTTCACTTGGGTCTTCCCCCAAATGGGAAATCACCATAGTTTTTAAGTTGCCACGTTTACTTTTGGAGTTGCGTCTCTGTGTGTTTTATTTCAAATGTGTAACGCGTCTGTACTGCACAGAATGACAATGGGTTTTCCCCCATAACTAAAAAGTCCATACATAGTATACAGGTCCTAGTATGACTGGGGTTCTCCCCGAACTGTGAAATCCCAAAAGTGGTGGGTCAGCAATGTTATCTTTTGGAGATACGCCACAATGTGTGTTTTGTTTCACATGTGTGACACGTCATTGCCGAGATAAATGTAAATGGATTTTTCCCAAAAACTAAACAAGATATTGAAAGACTGAATGCTCCACGTTCACTTGGGTCTTCCCCCAAATGGGAAATCACCATAGTTTTTAAGTTGCCACGTTTACTTTTGGAGTTGCGTCTCTGTGTGTTTTATTTCAAATGTGTAACGCGTCTGTACTGCACAGAATGACAATGGGTTTTCCCCCATAACTAAAAAGTCCATACATAGTATACAGGTCCTAGTATGACTGGGGTTCTCCCCGAACTGTGAAATCCCAAAAGTGGTGGGTCAGCAATGTTATCTTTTGGAGATACGCCACAATGTGTGTTTTGTTTCACATGTGTGACACGTCATTGCCGAGATAAATGTAAATGGATTTTTCCCAAAAACTAAACAAGATATTGAAAGACTGAATGCTCCACGTTCACTTGGGTCTTCCCCCAAATGGGAAATCACCATAGTTTTTAAGTTGCCATGTTTACTTTTGGAGTTGCGTCTCTGTGTGTTTTATTTCAAATGTGTAACGCGTCTGTACTGCACAGAATGACAATGGGTTTTCCCCCATAACTAAAAAGTCCATACATAGTATACAGGTCCTAGTATGACTGGGGTTCTCCCCGAACTGTGAAATCCCAAAAGTGGTGGGTCAGCAATGTTAACTTTTGGAGATACGCCACAATGTGTGATTTGTTTCACATGTGTGACACGTCATTGCCGAGATAAATGTAAATGGATTTTTCCCAAAAACTAAACAAGATATTGAAAGACTGAATGCTCCACGTTCACTTGGGTCTTCCCCCAAATGGGAAATCACCATAGTTTTTAAGTTGCCACGTTTACTTTTGGAGTTGCGTCTCTGTGTGTTTTATTTCAAATGTGTAACGCGTCTGTACTGCACAGAATGACAATGGGTTTTCCCCCATAACTAAAAAGTCCATACATAGTATACAGGTCCTAGTATGACTGGGGTTCTCCCCGAACTGTGAAATCCCAAAAGTGGTGGGTCAGCAATGTTATCTTTTGGAGATACGCCACAATGTGTGTTTTGTTTCACATGTGTGACACGTCATTGCCGAGATAAATGTAAATGGATTTTTCCCAAAAACTAAACAAGATATTGAAAGACTAAATGCTCCACGTTCACTTGGGTCTTCCCCCAAATGGGAAATCACCATAGTTTTTAAGTTGCCATGTTTACTTTTGGAGTTGCTTCTCTGTGTGTTTTATTTCAAATGTGTAACGCGTCTGTACTGCACAGAATGACAATGGGTTTTCCCCCATAACTAAAAAGTCCATACATAGTATACAGGTCCTAGTATGACTGGGGTTCTCCCCGAACTGTGAAATCCCAAAAGTGGTGGGTCAGCAATGTTATCTTTTGGAGATACGCCACAATGTGTGTTTTGTTTCACATGTGTGACACGTCATTGCCGAGATAAATGTAAATGGATTTTTCCCAAAAACTAAACAAGATATTGAAAGACTGAATGCTCCACGTTCACTTGGGTCTTCCCCCAAATGGGAAATCACCATAGTTTTTAAGTTGCCATGTTTACTTTTGGAGTTGCGTCTCTGTGTGTTTTATTTCAAATGTGTAACGCGTCTGTACTGCACAGAATGACAATGTGTTTTCCGCCATAAATAAAAAGACCATTCATAGTCTAGGTGTCCTAGTATGACTGGGGTTCTCTCCGAACTGTGAAATCCCAAAAGTGGTGGGTCAGCAATGTTATCTTTTGGAGATACGCCACAATGTGTGTTTTGTTTCACATGTGTGACACGTCATTGCCGAGATAAATGTAAATGGATTTTTCCCAAAAACTAAACAAGATATTGAAAGACTGAATGCTCCACGTTCACTTGGGTCTTCCCCCAAATGGGAAATCACCATAGTTTTTAAGTTGCCACGTTTACTTTTGGAGTTGCGTCTCTGTGTGTTTTATTTCAAATGTGTAACGCGTCTGTACTGCACAGAATGACAATGGGTTTTCCCCCATAACTAAAAAGTCCATACATAGTCTACAGGTCCTAGTATGACTGGGGTTCTCCCCGAACTGTGAAATCCCAAAAGTGGTGGGGCAGCAATGTTATCTTTTGGAGATATGCCACAATGTGTGTTTTGTTTCACATGTGTGACACGTCATTGCCGAGATAAATGTAAATGGATTTTTCCCAAAAACTAAACAAGATATTGAAAGACTAAATGCTCCACGTTCACTTGGGTCTTCCCCCAAATGGGAAATCACCATAGTTTTTAAGTTGCCATGTTTACTTT
>NC_054563.1:8151907-8155939 GCF_017654505.1 Polyodon spathula | reverse complement strand
GTGCACTCTAAAGTATTTTATTGGACCTTATTAGAAGTTCAATTGGTCCAATTAACCAATTTAGGGTATGGTTAGAACAGAAACCAGGTGGGACACTGGCCCTGCATGGACGGAGTTGTGCATCACTCATACACAGGCTCTCGTTTTGAATGTATTATGATTGCGAGTCCTACAGCTAGCCTAAAACAACGACTCTGGTGGGACTCGAACCCACAACCTTTGAATAACACCTCACTGCTTAATAAGAGATCCAATGCACTATCCATTGCGCCACAGAGGCTGCTAGGTAAGGAAAAAGGAACAACATATACACTAACATACTGAGCACGGCATGGTTTGGCAGAATTTGAAGTGGGGATAAATTTTCAGCTGCTACAACTATTAAATTTGGACCGCTCTGATTAATTTCGTTATCTGCCAGTTTAATATGATTCAGGGTCCATCATTGCTCAGGGGCTTGTGGCAGTTCCGTTTTCGTCGGTTCAACCTTGACAGCAACGTAAATCTCTTCTCAAGATTTAACATTTAACTAAATATTTAACTAAATCAAAAATCTCTTATCAAGATTTAACATTTAGCTAAATGTTTAACTGGCCAGCTAAATCTGGAGTTTTTTATGGAAATGAACTCCGCCCGTTTCGCGGCAGTTCCGTTTTCGTCGGTTCAACCTTGACAGCTTGTTCATATTTCAATGGGTCAGATGAAATAAAATGCAGTTCGAATGTCAAAGGTTGGAAATTGTTTGAGAAAGACTAATGCTTATTTGAATGTTTGTTTCATTTGCAAAACTTTTCCCCACTTAATTTTGGAATGGTGCATTGCAATAGGGCAGTAGTAAAGCCGTAAGCTTGTTATATAACTTGTTTTGGACTGGGCATGGTGTTTGAAAAGAAAATATTTGACTACACTTTTTAGGAGTAGCAACGCCACACAGTGTTTGGTAAATTAATTTGAACAAGCAACAATGGATATAGACAATATACACAATACAACATTGTGTTTAGCCCAATAACTATTATTTTAAAACAACACTCACTGCCCGAACAGGGACTTGAACCCTGGACCCTCAGATTAAAAGTCTGATGCTCTACCGACTGAGCTATTCGGGCTCGTGAAGCAGTAAGCAGTTTACAGATTTAAAAAACGGAGTGTTACATGGTCAGAATCTGGAGATCCTATTACTAGTACTTAAACAATTACAATATAAACAGTAGCGGTTTTATGCACACGCAGCCGATGCAATTGCAGAGGACCCAATGCAGCTAAGGTGCCATTTGTTGTCGTGGCTCAGTTAGTATTAAAAAAAAAAAAAAAAAAAAAAAATCTGGAAGCAAATGCGTTTTCAGCCATGCATCCTCATCGCCTCTTGCGAGACTCAACTACATCTTCAAGGGGAATGCTCTGGATCTGTATCCTAACCAATTATGTACTTGCGTCTGCACCATATTTGCTAACAAAAAACGGATTATTCAATTATAATTGCAGAGTCTGTCGCTGCCAAAGCAAGAAAGGTTTATTTCTGTCCAAATTTACTACAATTGCTGTAGTAAAATGCAATGTGTTTGCAACGGTTCCGTTGATGCCCTTTTTGAAAGTCATGGCATCGTAGCGCAGTATTACTAGTATTCCTTTTCACTTTTAAAGATTGCAACGAAGTTAGCTTGCTCACAAATGTTTATATTTAATACAAAGAGTACCGCTGTTAATTAAATACAAATATGCAATACATATATTTTCAAATAATATTTTTCTTATTATTTTGTCACGTCTGCTGCGTTTTGCAGATTTTCACGTACTCTTTTTACTCAGTCTTATTCAGTTTTTATTTACTCTGCACACTCTCAACTCAGGGGAGACGTTAGGAAGACAGAGATATTATAAACCCCTAGTGGTTTATGTTCGAGCACTGGACGAGCTGTAAGTATGTTCATATAACCTTTATTTAATCGAAAACATAGACACTCAAGACTCAGTTATTTTAAGTTTTACGAATCAGAGCAATGCTCCTTCGGTTTATTAAAATGCTTTTAATATTTGGAAAAAGGTAGGTTGATCAGACCTCCAAATTCCAACACAAGCAGTTTATAAGCACCCACTTCTATATTTCAGTTTCATTCAATACAACACTCTCTTAAAACCAAAACATAGTTTCAAAACCCTATAGCAATGCAACCAATACATGTAAGATATAATAATGTTAGTAATATGCTTACCTCCTATTATAAGGATAAGTAGCGTGAACAAAGGAATCAGTCTGGTGGAGATCTGCAAGTGATGGACCACTTCACCCTGTCAAGCAAAGGTCTTGATTGTGGTACCCCTTTGCGAAAAGTGTGAGTTTTTATAGGATTCGTCTCCATAGGAATACATGGAGAATCTTTATCAAGTCCAATTCTTATCTTTTTGGCACACAACAGCCTAAAAATTTAGAGCCTTGTGCCAACAATTAATAGTAATATAACACCTGGTCCACACACCCGATCATGATCTCACCAGCTCATCTCTCGACCCCTCCTCTATCTAAAACGTTAGGTAAAACAAATAAATTATTATGTTGAAACAAAGTGTTGTTCAAAATATATATTAATGTTATTGAATATATAAGTGTTGTTTAAAATATATACAACACTAATGTTAAATATATGTTGTTTAAAACACTAATGTTATTGTGTTTGTTTGAGTATTAAGTGTTGTTTAAATATATATAAGTTTGTTTATATATGCAACACTAATGTTATTGTTGAGTATATAAGTGTTGTTTGAAATATATACAACACTATTAGTTCAATGTACTTGTGTCATTGATACTATTTTATTATTATAATTTGGGAGGACAGCTTGTAACAGAGAAAAACCCACTTGCTTCTCGATCAATGACCTGTCTCACCTTTCGGCTATTTATTTGCAAGGTCTCTATTGAAATGTGAGTGCAAGTTAATATTTTGTCTTATTACAAGCAAATATATCTGTTAGAATTAATATATTTCCCAGGTCTGAATCATACTTCAAAAAGTGTCTCAAATGTTATAAGTTGATTATATGTAACTGATTACTTAAGTATCTCTTTTTCTTATTTTATTTCTGCTAATTAGTTTTCCATCTTTCTTGGTGTGTTTAGCAGACATTATAGGGAACTTTTGTCTTATGTTTTCTTTCAATATAGAGTTTCTCTTCATAAACACTCTGTTTGTCCAAGTGTAATACTATTCCATAAGCCTTCCAACAGCACGAATTCAGTAGTTTTAACTAAGTTCATGCTGTTAGGAATACCCATAGAACAGTTAGACGAACTCAGCTAAACTGCGAATGATCTCTTATTTTTTCAGCTGCACAAAAACCAGCTAAAACCAATTTGCCAGTTGTGCGCTTAGCTTTCCAATTTCCAGCGATAGTCAAGGTTCCTCCTAATTTTTCTATGGCGAGAAGACACTCTAACCTTGACGCTGTTCGATAAGAGAACTCCGCTCTTTGTGCCAACTATCCCTTTACTTTCTGGCACGACTTCAAGACAGGCTCACAAGTTATAAAGTTTTTACTTTCTTAAAACCCTCTATTCTTTTTCTTAAAATTACCCTTTTTTATATTTCAACATCATAGTAAGCACATCAGGTATTTCATTCCATTCATCTTCTCCATTCCCCAACTTCCCAATATAGGAATAGAAGAGATGAACTAAGAGAAACCCCATAGTTGTTTAAATGTGAAACAGTTTTTATACATTTTATCATAACAGGCAGTGTTTAAGCATGTGTGCGCATTTTAGGCTATTGTTCATACTACTTCTTAAGGCAAGCATACTATACAAAATTCTACTTCATCCTACTTCACACAGTAAAAAAGTGCTACAGAAACTTGTCTTTTAATTCTGGGAATGAAGCCCGTCTTGATAAGAAACTGCTCAAAGACTGGCCACTGCCCAAAAGCTGGCTATGTATCAAATTATACCAGTTTCTTACTACACTATTTTATACCAGTTTCTTACGGCATCATTTTATACCTAAAGAATGCATGATTTTCACAATTATTGATTAA
>NC_054563.1:8149221-8151407 GCF_017654505.1 Polyodon spathula | reverse complement strand
AGTAGCATTAAACATTACTTTAGATTACACATTCACATAATTTCCCAAACTAAAAGATTATACAAACACTACAGAAGATTATAATTTTCCAAACTAAAAGATTATACAAATACTACAAAAGATTATAATTTTCCAAACTTTTCAAAAACTAAAAGATTATACAAATACTACAAAAGATTATAGCACATAACATTACATTAATACATTTCACTTTAAATTCTCCAGTCCATGTCCAGGATTTCAGCTCGCTCCCAGCAAGACTCCACCTCGGTCTCTGGTTCGACTCGGGCAGGCTCAGAGAACACGACAATGGGCCCTTGAATCCACCGTCTCGCATCACAGGTGTGGGTCGCTATGGCCTTGATGTCGTATCTACAAGACACTTGTACACGCTTAGTAGGGACACCTTCTTTTCATTCCAATTTTCCCAGATGTGCCACTTTTAATAAGTGACCTGTTCCCTCACAATCCATACATACAATTATTTTTACATCTCGTGGATTCACATTCAAACGAGAGAAAGAGAACCCCTCTGAATCACTATATTCAAACAGAAACCTGCAGTGTCTTGCTATATGACTGCAGGCTGGACATGGCTTAGGCCCGGCTAGGAATGAATCACCCCTGCATCTATCACATCCACACATTCGGAGGTGAGGTTTAGTTCTCATGTCATTACTCAGAACTAACTCTGTGCCTTCCACAAGCATTCTAGATCTATACATATTTCTTGTATTCATTTCCTGTTGTTCACACAGAGACACTTTACTAGGGATGCCATTCATCCAGAATACAGTAGGGGGCCAAAACTCTCTATTTTTCATATCAGTAGGCACAAATAAAAATATTGTCATTTAGAGCATTTATTTGCAGTAAATGACAACTGGTCAAAATAACAAAAAAGATGCAGTGTTGTCAGACATCGAATAATGCAAAGAAAATAAGTTCATATTTTAAACAACACAATACTAAAGTTTTAACTTAGGAAGAGTTCAGAAATCAATATTTGGTGGAATAACCCTAATTTTCAAGCACAGCTTTCATGTGTCTTGGCATGCTCTCCACCAGTCTTTCAAATTGATGTTGGGTGACTTTATGCCACTCCTGGCGCAAAAATTCAAGCAGCTCGGCTTTGTTTGATGGCTTGTGACCATCCATCTTCCTCTTGATCACATTCCAGAGGTTTTCAATGGGGTTCAGGTCTGGAGATTGGGCTGGCCATGGCAGGGTCTTGATCTGGTGGTCCTCCATCCACACCTTGATTGACCTGGCTGTGTGGCATGGAGCATTGTCCTGCTGGAAAAAACCAATCCTCAGAGTTGGGGAACATTATCAGAGCAGAAGGAAGCAAGTTTTCTTCCAGGATAATCTTGTACTTGGCTTGATTCATGCGTCCTTCACAAAGACAAATCTGCCCGATTCCAGCCTTGCTGAAGCACCCCCAGATGAGTCCAATTTTCAGCTTTGCCCAACACCTGGTCATCTAATGGTTAAACGGAGACCTGGAGAGGCCTACAAGCCACAGTGTCTCGCACCCACTGTGAAATGTGGTGGAGGATCGGTGATGATCTGGGAGTGCTTCAGCAAGGCTAGAATCGGGCAGCTTTGGCATGAATCAAGCCAAGTACAAGGTTGTCCTGGAAGAAAACTTGCTTCCTTCTGCTCTGATGATTGGTTTTTCCAGCAGGACAATGATCCATGCCACACAGCCAGGTCAATCGAGGTGTGGATGGAGGACCACCAGATCAAGACCCTGTCATGGCCACCATCATCATTTACTGGGTATTCACGAACCAGCTTTTAGTTTTTAATGTTGTCAGTAGTTTATAGAATAAAACAAAAATGTTAATTTTACCCAAACACATACCTATAAATAATAAAACCAGAGAAACTGATAATTTTGCAGTGGTCTCTTAATTTTTTCCAGAGCTGTGTATATATATATATATATATATATATATATATATATATATATATATATATATATATATATATATATATATATATATATATATATATATGTAGTTGCTTGGATGTTGTTGCTTCCACTCGGGAACCCCTGCTGTAGTCTACAGTACCATTATTGCTCAGTCAAGGACTTGTCGAACTGACACCCGACAGACTATAGACAATCTAGTGTAAATGTGCCCCCATCTACAAGACTTTAAAACTTTGATAATGATGCT
>NC_054563.1:8143260-8148721 GCF_017654505.1 Polyodon spathula | reverse complement strand
AAAGCACGGAGTCCACCCTGGAAACTTGTCAGCGGGCAGTCCTACACAACATGAAGCATTGTCTGTTTCTGCCCACATGAGCAGAGTGGGCTGTCTACGAGGCCCCAGTCATAAAGACACACTACACACTGACCGTGACCAGTACGATATCGATTGAGTAAAGTCCAATCTTGGCGTGGCAGGTCAAAGCCGGGCGAGTGGTCTGTTGGGTCGGCAATGAGGAATTGGTTGAGAGTGTCGCTCTGGAACCTCTTGCCACTGGGTTGTTGATGACCAATCAGGGTCAGGAAGTGACAGCCAGACTGGACGTCTAGATTCCAGACGCACCTTTGGTGGATGGAGGATAAAGTCATGCAATGGAAGTGCTGGGTTATCCTGGATCTTGTTGATGATTTCGATCACTGCTTCCTTGCGCCGAATGTGTGGAGGTGTGATGTTGCTCAGCACAGGTAGCCACTGGATCGGAGTTGAGCGAAAAGTGCCAGAGATGGTCTGCATTGCAGAGTTCAGCTGAGTGTCAATTTTCTTTGCATGCAAACTGCGACACCAGATTGGGGTACAATACTCAGCTGTTGAGTAGCAGAGAGCAAAGGTGCTCCCCATGATATACCGGCCAACATACTCAGCAAGTTGTTTCGTGTGCGGACTTTCGCGGCTGTCTTTATCGGGTGGTCGTGTAATGTCAGTGAACGATCCAGAGTAACACCGAGGTAAATTGGGCGGTGATTGTACTTAAGCTATTTACCATCTAGAACTACATTCAGTTCCCTTGAAGCACTTGCATTGTGCAGATGAAAAACTGCTGATACAGTTTTTGTGATGCTTGGTTGGAGTTGCCACTTTTTGCAGTAGTCGGATAATATTGCCATATTGATGTTGAGACGCTCTTCCAGTTCTTCGAAAGCTTGGGCTTGAGTGGCACAGCAGATGTCGTCCGCATACATGAACTTGCTAGATCTTGTACGAGGAAGGTCCGAGACATACACATTGAAGAGAGTGGGTGCAAGAACAGATCCTTGTGGGAGACCGTTCTGCTGAATCCGCCACCTGCTCACTTCTTCACCCGTGTGTACTCGTATCCTCCGGTCTCGCAGCAGGACCTCCACGACATCTGGAACCCAAACTGGCAAGGATTTTGCCAGCTTTAACAAGAGGCCTGTGCGCCAGACAGTGTCTTACGCTGCAGTTAAATCCAACTAAACGGCACCGGTTTTAAACTTCCGCTGGAAGCCGTTTTCGATGAAGGTAGCTAGAGCCAGGACTTGATCACATGTACTTCTTCATCCTCTGAAACCTACTTGTTGAATTGGGAGGATCCGCTCAACATCTGGGGTGATGTGTTTAAGGATCACCCACTCCAGGACCTTGTAGCATACTGAAAGTAATGATATAGGTCTGTAACTTGCTGCGACGCGAGGGTCCTTACCCGGTTTCAGGATAGCGATGACTTTTGAGCATCGCCAAACTCGTGGCATGTGGTGCTCTGACAGGACACGCGTTAGAAACCCAGCCAGCCACGACCTTACCTCTGTTCAGAGCTTCTGCCAATTCAACAGGTGTGACTGGATTAACTGAGACCTGACCACTATTCCTTCGGTGGAGTTGGCGCCACTCGTCTCTTACACGTCTCTTCCATTGTTTCTCGAGAGTTGCTTTGCCAACCTCTGTCAGGTGAGTGGCCACCTGGTTTGCCGTCGCTCTTGGGCGACTACATGAAGGAGGTTTCTGGGATGTACCAAGTCGGCGGATCAAGTTCCATGCCTTCCTGCTTGAGTGGGTGAAATCGAGGTTACTTGTCGATTCCTCCCAGCGCGCTGTTCTGGCTTCATCCAATGATTCCAGCAGTTGGTCCGCAATCTCTGGTTCTCCTGAATCTTCGTACTCTTTCAACAGAGCTGCACATTCATCGTCCAGGCACGGGATGTACACCGGTCTTCGGCCTCTTGGAACTGATGAAGTTGCTGCTTTGAAGATTGCTTGACGGAAGCGGTTGTACGCCTCTTCAACCGGAATGATGTGAAGTGGAATCGTTGGAATGCTGCGGTAGGCTATCTCACTAAACTTCTCCCAGTCTGCCTTTCTGAAGTTCCAACGAAGCTTGTTTGAGCTGCAGATTGTTGGTAGGTGCAGACCAATATGTATCAGTGATGGTCTGTGCTGGGAATGTGGAAAGTCACTGAGGATCGTTCTGGCAATAGGTTGGGAGCGACCATTCATAGTGCTCGCCCAACATAAGTCCGGTGAGTAGTCTTTGGAACAGCGGTCTGAGTGGAAGGAACCTGGTTGTTTTGGCAGGATAATGTCGTTTCCGACGGCCCAAGTAACAAGGCTGTCGGCGTCATTGGATACATCCTCATATCCCCTGTCTGAATGGTGGCTGTTGAAATGCCCCACGTAGATAGCGGGATGACGAAGCACCAGTAGAACTTGACTGTCCCAGTTGGCACTCGGAGGCTTGTAAACATTAGCAATTTTAAAACCTCCGACTTCGATGACGTTGCAAAAAGTGGTCGACGAAATGAACCGAGCATCAGCGATGTCGCTGCGGACGTACGTTGCACGGCCGTGCTTCGGGTGGGTTGCATGACACAGCAGGTCAAAGCCGTCAATGGCATAGCGACCGGCCTCTTCAACTGCAATGTGCGTCTCTTGTGGACAGACAATGTAAATCTTGTGCTGATGGGCAAGACTGCTGATCAGTATACGCTTGGCTGGTGATAAGCCTTCGACGTTGAGTTGAAAAACTCGGAGTGCGAATCCAATGGCTTGAAAGTCAGAGGATCCTGCCACGTCGTGGCTTGCATGTCGCAAGTGACCGGGATCCATGAAAAACTGATTGGATTCGGTCAGCAGGGTTGGATCAATTAGCAGTACCAAGGTACTGACAGGGAGCACCACGTGAAGGCTGATCCAATGCTGCATTCAGTATTGTTATATACATTAGTTGCGTCCTTTAAAATGCATATATCAGTTTGGCTTATTCGGGTACTTTCTGTCTTCCCTGGTTATTTTATTTGAATAGAGATACATTTTCATAAGTGAAAGACCTTAGACAGGAAACTATAACGATACTAGCAATAGATAACCAAGACGTAATTAATATATTTGATATTTTGCTGAGATTCCCACTTTCCATATGCAAATCATCCCTCACAAAGGGCATTTCCCACTCTATTCATAAAGGAGTGTATGAGTCAGATTGTGAAATTGGTATGCTGCTCATTGTCCCCATGTTGTAAACAAACATTGCATATCTTTTATGCATGCCTAACTAAAAAGGTAACTTGATTAGGTATTGGTACTTTATTTAGAAAATATGCTAATTTTCCATGCAGCAGTCGTCTTGAATATCAAAGGCTAATGTTACAATATAGCAAGCTGCTATAGAAATGGTTTCTTTCAAGGAATTTTCATGAATATGCAGGGGATTGTTTTCCTTTGAAGGGCTCATTGACAGAGCAGAAGCATAAATAAGTTCAGAAACACAAACTTTAGGAGATCAAGGCATAAAAAGCCTGGCACTGATGAGCAGAAGTTGGTTAGTAGTGGTTCAACTGGAGTGATTGTCTCAGATATTTCTGCTGGCCTAAGCATGTATATTAATACAGAATAATTGCATTTCGCTGGGAATTATTAAGCTCAGAGTTAACATTGGAGAAATCATACTTGATATTTGCCCAATTAAAAATCTTAAATGAATCATCAATCAGTAGTTGTTTATAAAAGAATTAAACAACATGTCAGCATGAAATTTAATGTGGAATAAAACTGCGTTGGAAGATGTGAGCGGACTACTCAATCACATATAATAAACAGTACCTGTCTGTGCTTAGCTTATCCGTCATGAGCAAGGTTTCTATTCATCGGATTGAGGAAATAAATCACACTGTGATCCAAAATGCTTGTACACCAATGCCCAGATTTGTAATCTTCTTGGTCTTCGTTTGTTATCATCAAAGGACCACCATCAGAGATTGAGACTTGAATTACCCTAGAGTCACAGCAAGTGTCCATATCTCAACATGAAACAAGTCTGTAAAGATATTTCTTATCCTCAGTCTGAATAATAATGGCACACTATGTTTTAAGTACTTGTTTCTGACCTTGGTGTGGAATAGTTTGTGTTTGCTTTGTAGATTTAAAGTACTATATATATATGTGTGTGTGTGTGTGTTGGTTTGCAGTTACCTACCCTACCCATAATGTTTAAACCTACCTGCATATTTTCCATGCTCTCAAAGAATAAACATGTGACAAACAACCTCTACATTTAGTTTCTCCCAGTACATTTTTCAGTACATAAACAGAAAACGTTATCTTCATACCAGCAGAAAAATTTACCTTCATAGCTTCTGCTTCAGCAGAAAAAAATAAATCCTACCTCTGCCCAGCTTACCTCTACCCAACTACCCTGAGTTGAGTTACAGCAAACAGATACTTTAAGGGTTGAGCAACTCTGGCCCTTTGGCCACCATGTTCCAAAGCAGTTCATTATTCTATTGTACTTGTTAAACATATACTGTAGTCCAGAACAGTATTTGCAAGATCCGGTTAGCAAACAGGTCAGCAAACACAAAACATGACGCAGCAACATATTGTTTTGTTTTTAGAGATTGTTCAAGTAAATTGTTCATTGCAAAGTAGCTCAAGGTAGTACCCTCAGAAGACAGTATAATATGAAAATCATGCTTCTAGCAGCATCTAAAATTACAACTCTCTGAAATACAAACTGAAGAATTAAAGAAAGGGACAAAAAGCAGACTGGATCAGGGTGCATATTTATTTTTAAGATCAATGCAGCTCTAATTAAAATCTGGGTCTCTTTATGAAAAGGTTTTGTCATGTGCCTGAGGCAGAGTTTGAACACTATCTTCCATGCTGCAGTCCCATTGCTTTACAGATTTTAAATGTTTATTGTGTGGCATTGCAGGTCATTATCCACTGTGTTGAGGTGATCGAAACATCTACATTCAAGAGTTTGGAGCAATTTCATGTTCTCTGTTTATTACGACATGTCTCACTGTGTAACCAGAGAAGGCACCAGCTGAACCTGCAGTAACACTAGCATAACCCCAGCAGGACTTCAGTTGAGAACATATTCTCATTTACAATACTGAATTGGCCAGTAAATATCAGACTGCAGCAAAGACAACATACCGTTAGCATCCAAAACATAAAACCGTGCACACAATATCTACATCACATACAAAACTCCATAAATATGTAAGAAATCCCATTCAATGAAGAGTTAGCAATTAATGGGGTCAGTTAGTAGAATATTTATTGTGACTAAAAGTGGTATAAGAAACTAAGTAGATTAATATAAATCTGTTTGTAAAGCATGCCGACTATCTGCTGCTGCAAATTTAAACTAATGTCTACCAAATGTAGATGAGACCTTAGGAATTGCCAACTTAAGAAACACAGACTAATGCATTTTAGAAATGTAGTAGACAAGCCC
>NC_054563.1:8142066-8142760 GCF_017654505.1 Polyodon spathula | reverse complement strand
CCAATTTCAATCCAGCATCTTTCATATGTTGAAAATGTATGCTTTGGTTGATGAGGAGGAGGGGCCAAATGGATGTTTAAGTAGTAGAGGAAGTTCAGGGGGAAGTGGGACAGCATGATGGGATGATGTAAATACGGTGCACCTCTCGTATGCCCGCACCGCACCCGTGCTATTATTTATTCATTTGAATTCATTTTTTAAAAGGACAGGGATGCTCTGTACATGGTGCACATGTGTGGCATGGTGAATAGGTTTCCATGTTGGTTTTGAAGAGGCACAGTAGCAGACAGTCAGGTGGAGAAGCCTTGCAGACTGCAAGTATCTCTCACAGGTTTGTGTTAAACTGCACAGCACCACTACTACCTATCTTATCATATGTGTTTCAGTGTCTTATCTATAAACAGTGTAGCATCCCCACATCCCATGCTGGTTGGTTATTGGAATATTCAAACACTGCTTGAAGTCTATTCGATGTTCATTTCATACACCAGTGTTTATAATGAATGTATCAAAAAAGATGATATGCAAAAGAAACCGATGTATATATGCAGTTTGAAATAAATCACACATTCTACCAGGTTTATTTTTACTGCAGAGTTTTTTTTCCTGTTGTATGGTACTTAATTATACTTTTGTTTTCCAGATAATTCATAATTAAAGCATATTTAAATATTTGTTTATATTTTTAAAGACT
>NC_054563.1:8121144-8141566 GCF_017654505.1 Polyodon spathula | reverse complement strand
AAGGCAGCATTGCCTGCCCTCTCCGTGAATAGCTAGTGCAACAAAATACAACTACAAAAAAAAAAAAAAATAATAATAATAATAATAATTGCGTGCACAACTAGCTTACTAAAACTTTAACTTTGTTGTTTGTTTCTTTTGTTTATTAATGGTTTCTATATGTTTTATTGTACACTCAAAAAAAAAAAAAAAATCTATCAATACGTCTTTACAGGCGCGGGCATTTAAAGAGTGAGGCTTCAAGCGTTTTAGTTGAAGTTGTATTTAGTAAGCTAATCGCTGCCGTTGAATTGTCAGCATTCTCAGATCATTATTTAATCACCGCTGGACTGAATTCAGCACGAGGATAAATCAGCTGGTTTGATTTTCAAACAATTGTATTATGCGTAAGCTGAGAAACGTGAGTAAATGTGATGTGACCTGTACTGAGAAGAAAAACATAGCATTGCATTAGAAATGGGAATTAACGTAACGAAAGAATGAAGTACCAGTGATTCCTGTAAACGGCATTCAATATATAACATAACAAGTAAACTAAATGTAGTATTTGTGTATTTATTCACATTATTTTTTAATAAATAATTTAAGAAAGAAAAACATGAGCTTCACATGGAAATTAAAAATAGTACGGTTCCGTTGTAGTGTCACCTTTCTTTCCATGTCAGATTTTATCACACCATGCAAATTGCAGCATCGCTATTAAAAATAAACAAACAAATAAATAAATAAATAAATGGCAAAGTGGTAATGCTGTTAAAATCTTTAGGATAATTGTTTATCAATTATTCACAACTAGCTTACTAAAACTTTAACTTTGTTGTTTGTTTCTTTTGTTTATTAATGGTTTATATATGTTTTATTGTACACTAAAATATCTATGAAGAACTGAAATTTCTTTTAAAGAGGATCAACCAAAACAGCTTGCTAACAATTACTTTAAAATGTGCCTTTAAAAAAAACATGATTATGAAACAAGTCAGCTTTGCGAATAGAAAGAAAAACACACTTTGTTAAAAAGAGAATAACAAATGTATTATAAATAATAAATAACAAAGGGCACAATTCATATTATTATTATTATTATATTATTATTATTATTATTATTATTATTATTATTATTATTATTATTTAGTATATACTTTTTGTTTTTACGATATCCACTTCTGATTCCAAATCTGAATTGTAGTACCGACGTTTTTTTTTTTTTTTTTTTTTTTTTTTTTTTTTTTTTACTGATCTCTTCTGGCATTTGTTGTTTCGTCTTATTTTCCAGTTTCTTCATGATCCTAATAAGTTTGTCCATGTTGTCTGTAATAAAGACATTTCTAACCTTAAAACAAAATGAAATTACCTTATTTTGCTTATAATTATTCACATGTTCTACTAAAATGCGGATAAGCAAAAAATCCTTCTCTAGTATTGGGCGATTTAAAAAAAAAAAAAAAACTGCAATAGCGCGAAGAACTATTATTTAAACATAAACCGAGTTCAACAAAACCTTATAGCTTCGTTTACACTTACAAATGCATAGAGATATTCACTTCCAATCTCTAGAGTTTCAGCTGGGGAGCTTTCATCTTCAAATTTCATGTCTACAGCTGTGCCAACCGATAGGATACTATTTGTGAGAATATGTCACCCTGGCACAATGTCCCAAGACAGAGGATCTTCTCCCCACTTAATTAATACCTGCGACATATTTCATAATCTAGGGCAGTGGTTCCCAACCTTTTTTGGGTACTGTACCCCCAAAACACTTTCACCTGCCTGAAGTACCCCCTTATCCGTGTGTGACCGGTGTGATTCCTAGATTAGGTGTAAATTTGACTAAATTAGGTTTAATATCAATATTATTTGTCTGTCTGTCATTTACCTGTGAATAATGATAATGTATTACTATAATAATACTCATACTTTTATCAGTTTAATATTTGTATGACTTTTTCACATCTTCAAGAGTCCAGACCAGTTATACAAAAACAAAGATCAAATTTTATACACATAGTAGCAGCCTACTCTCAATATCACCCATATGTATAGACTTGCGTATGACACATGAGGACTCACCAATCAATGAGAAACTTGACCCTGTCTCTCACTCATAAGCTTTGTCAGTCTCTGGGAAAGTGTGGCAACAGCTGTTATCAGGCTTTTCTCCAAGGTGAGTCTGTTCCTGCCCTTGGTCTTGATTATGGTCATAGATGAAAATGTCACTTCACATAACTATGTAGATCCAAATGGCAGCAGTTCATTCAGTGCATGTTTCCCCAAATCAGGATATTCCTTCTCCACATCACACCAGAACTGTGACAGTGTTGTCTCTGAGTACCTCATCTTCAAGACACGGTCTGAGGACACATCCAGCAGATTTTCCTGCAGTCTGGTAGGAATGTTGTTGTTGGTACTTTCAGTCATGAAAGGATTACGCACCCAGTCAAGTTTGGCAGAATTGTTTTCAATGTCAGGGAAGTAGGAGTTGAACTCACTGTTGAGTTTGCATAAATGTGTGTTTATTAGTTGCACCATAGGAGCTCTGTCAAAATCACCTGTAGAAAGGTAGGTGTCAAGCTGCTGGAAACAACTTATGTCCCTATCTTCACATTTTCTCTCCCAGAGTTTGATCTTCTTTATGAATCCACACACTTTGTCATACATGTTTAGAATGTGTGTGTCTTTACCTTGCAGAGTTAGGTTCACGTTGTTCAGTTTGCTGAACACATCAGCAAGATAGGCAGGCTACCCAGTCTGTGTCCTCGAACACAGCCACAAGGGGGTGTGAGTGCTCCGACAGAAAAGCACTTACTTCGTGACGCAGCTCAAAAAGCCTCTGTAGTGTTTTCCCTCCCGATAGCCAGCGTAAGTCGGTGTGAAGCAGTAGCTGCTGGTGCTCAGTCCCACTGTCATGACAGAGCCTTTTAAACAGTCTGTGATTCAAAGGCCTGGACTCGATAAAGTTAATCACCTTCACTGCATCATTCAAAACATCATGTAACTCAGGACTCATTCTCTTGCTGGCCAGTGCCTCCCTATGAATGATACAGTGATTCCACTCAATGTTGGGGTTGACCTTCTTTATTTGGGCAAGTAATCCTTTCACCCTCCCAGTCATTGATGCCACACCATCCGTGCACAAATGAGTACAGGATTTCCAATCCAGATTGTGCTTTGAGAGAAAGCTGTCAATAATGTGAAACACATCCTCACCCGTAGTGCTTCCCGTTAGCTTCTTGCAGAACAGAATGTGCTCATTAATTTCCGAAATCTCTCTGTCGGTCGCAGTTGTTCAAAAGTTCAGACAGCAGGCCCTGAAACAAGAGAGAAGTTATATTTCTGGGACCATTGCAAGTAAAAAAGTACATCAAATTAATTATCTAGACCACAGTCCATAATAAATGGTATCCTTCATTAAGTAGAAACAGGCAGTAGACTCCACCATTGAGGCCATCTCACCATGAGAACCTCCCCTGGGCTCCTTTATACCACCAGTCAGTTTCTTTAAAAACTAAATAATAATGCATATCTTATTTTCCCTGACATTTGTCATTACAGTTGTATTTGCATTCACTGTCCAGGTTTCCATGGAAAAAAAAGTCTTACCTTTGTCTCACACTATCACGCCGGCTTTCTTTGCAGTAGCAGTCTGAGAAACGACAGGAGGAGGTATGACACAGGCCCGTTTTTTGGGATGGAACTGCATAACAGTCTCGCGTTTTGATTAGTCCTTGTCTGTCCAAGGAATATGACGTCAAGTGGGAAAGTATTTGTAGAATAGATTGACCAGACCTCCCGGTGTCCTGACATCTTCCCCCAAAACCTAAAGGCACTGGTTTCAAGCACTAGCACTCTTTACTTTAATTAGGCAAACACTCTTCAATCAAATTAAAATATGGTTCAGAATAATATTTTTCAGATAGGTCACTATACTGAATTAAAGTATGATAACAATAGAAATACATTTTGTTTTAGTGAGTCAGACAGTCCAGAGAGACTGCAGAGATGTGGCTGACCTGGCAGTAAAGCAAGCCCCGCCCACGTGTAAACAGCTGTTTAGGGATTCTGGGAAGCGGGAGGTAGTGTTGTTTGCAGGCCTGTATTGGGGTTTGTGTTAATGATTGCTAATTGCAGTTAATGTACCCTTGTCTTTGCTGTGGTGTGTGTTCTGTGTTGAGTTTGTGTTTGTTGATGTTGTTTTATGTTTAGTCATCCTGAGTAGTCGTTCGTGTAGTGGGCTATGCTTTCTCTGGCCCTGTTTGTGTGCTTGTGCTTTCTCCTTCATGTCGCTAGGTGTTGCTTGTGACTGTAGAGCTGCTTCCTCATTGAGGCTCAACAAAGGATTCAAAGAGCAATTCCATTTTGTTCTTGCCTCATTGTTGACCCCACAGCTGGTGTCTTTCTAAAGCTACACTGTTGTTGCAACATATTGTTTAACCTGACAACGAGTTGGAAAGGGAAAGTGCAGAGGTTGTGCAGCAGTCCAAGAGAGTCATAAGAACATAAGAACATGAGAAAGTTTATAAACGAGAGGAGGCCATTTGGCCCATCTTGCTCGTTTGGTTGTTAGTAGCTTATTGATCCCAGAATCTCATCAAGCAACTTCTTGAAGGATCCCAGGGTGTCAGCTTCAACAACATTACTGGGGAGTTGATTCCAGACCCTCACGATTCTCTGTGTAAAAAAGTGCCTCCTATTTTCTGTTCTGAATGCCCCTTTGTCTAATCTCCATTTGTCTGTTAGTTTAATGTGAAAACAGTAGTGAAAGCACCGTATTAAATGTCCTGGTTCTAAACTTTGGAAATCTGGTCACCCTATATTTGCATCAGAACTATTGTACAGTACATAATGGATTATATTATTTGTTCTTTATTATTTGTCAATTATGTAAATCAATATGCGTTGAACTACTTCACTAACCATTTGTATTTTAGAGTTTTTGCAACTAAATACAACAGAACGTTGATTTACATTTACCCGACCAGCCACTAGATGGTGCACACACATAGTAGAATAAATCAATATTAAGAAAAAAAAAAGAAAAAAGATTTACATTAACAATAGATTTTAATTAGGTCAATTTGAATTAGGTCAATTGATTATTCTGAAGCTTCAGTGCTTTACACACAGAAGTGGGAGGTGAAACACTATGTATTGTAATATATTTCTGCTCACTATGAAATTGTGTTATACGATTTGAAAAGCCATTCCCAACCCTTAATGAGATTCAGTACCTTCTCAGGGTTTAGGTTTGCATTAACCTTTCAACATTTCTGAAGCACCAGCACTATAGAGCAATCCTCCCCTTGGAATACATTTCCTTTGTCCATCTCGGAGAGCATTGGGGATACATCTAAATGTCCCTGTAGTTTCAGTAAAGCAATATGGTACTACAAGGGTTGGGTGGTGTTCTAAATGTAAAGGGTAACTCATTGTCAGTCCAGCAAACAAAGTACAGACCAACCAACCAAAGTACAGACCAAGATTTCAGAGACTTTTCAAAGACAAAACTATTAGAAATTAAATGTTCAACTTCACAATAAATAGAAGGGAATAAATTCTAAACGTTGGGACTACTGTATACCTACATACTGTATATGTCAGCTTAGAGATTCTAGCCAGGGCGGAAAAGAAAGGTGCAGATATTGATGGTATTTCAAACCAATCATATTTTATGGTTCCATGCCCTGTGGATATCTGACCCCAGGGTTGGAAATTGTTCTTTGGGGTGTGTGGCAAAGTGCCCTGACCCTGGGGCATTTATTTGTGTTGTATGTTACGTGTAATGTGTTAATGTTGGTGTATAGTCATTGGTACACGGGATATAAATGGGTCTGTGTAACACAAGTATTAAAAATGTATATTTGTATTTAGGCACGAGAATTGCACAGCACTTCACTTGCAGGTAAAATGTAATATGCGAGCACGGGGACTTGCACTTTTATTAATTCATGTGCAGTTGTACCGAGACTCCAATTAAATGATTGAGTAGCAATCGAGTCTTGGTACAGCTGCATAAAAGCAGCATGTTTTCACTCACTCGGGTTTGCGTGTTCGGGAGTGGAGAACTGAAGAGAGAGAGGAGAAACGTAAACAATATCAATTGCTATGAGTGCTAGAAGGACCAGCACCATACTTGTTTTGTGTAGCGTTCGTCCACCCTGTTTTGTTAGTGTCTACTCGTTTTGTTTGTCTATTTATTTTGGCCACAACTGCCGTTTCCTGTTTTGGTGTCCGTGTTTTTGTACAACTGTTTTATTTTCTGGTAATAATAAACCGTGCAGCAGCGCATTCATTCATTATTTTATTCGCAGTGCTGTGTATTCATCTCTGGTCTGACGTCACCCACTACAGCCGTCTTTGTGACAGGTGTTATCAGACATTAGAGTAACTCCAGTGGCTGCAGACAGGCCTCTCCTGAAACTGACAGCAGTCCCAATCTGGAGAGTGACCATATACACGTGCTTCCTAGAAATCCTTAGTTTGGATCCTGCTGACTGAGCTCCTCACTCTTCATACTACCAAACCCTTCAGAGGTAATAACCAAGCCTTTAAAATCAATTTCATCAACACAGTTGAAAGCACCTTAAATATCTGAGTAATTTTAATAAGAAAAAAATGAAAAATTTCAAACTAAATTAAAAAGTCTATTATAACTGGAGCTATATTTCTATACAGGGATGAAAGTACGACACCTATTGCATAGTAGTTTCACCCGTTCCAGGTTTTACTTCGAGTTTGATTAGGTAACAAGCTCATGTGTGTCTTATTAACGCATAGTACAACCAGGAATTGATCATGCTATGCAATGGGTCTTCTTTCCATCCCTGCTATATTATACTGGAGAGGGAAATGGAATTATTTGTGTTTACTTTCATGAAGCTATCACAATCACTTCTACTACTACAGCTCTCTCTGAGTGATATTACGCACTGATTTTACAGGTTACAATTTCAGTTGAACAATGCTTGTGCAGCAGATGGTGCCGAATTAGGCAAGGCACTTTTGTTTTAGATATGCTGACCTCTACAGGTGACACAAGGTAATGGGATATAAATGTGTTCAACGTTTGTCGTATGGCTGTTTCAGTCTTTTTTATAGTGTTAGCAGATGTCATAATCCATAGGTGTTTTGTCTTAAAATTGGGGTTAATGACAGCTTTACTTGAAACCTGTTTTAGTGCCATGTAACTGCCATCTCATTGATTTGCTTTTCACATTCACAATAGTATAGTGCATTTATTTCTGCCATGTTCACTCTTAATAGCGAAATAATATGTTAATGCACAAACTTACCACAGCTAACTAAATTCCACGTCATACCTAAATGTTAATATCTTTAAATATTTTTTATACTAAATAATAAAATACCTTTAATAAACTGAACACATACAAAAATGACAAGAGAATAAATACAATCATGAAGTTTTTGCATATTGTGTAGTTTTGAAAGTATAATTCAAATGTAAAAAATGTTTAGACTATATTATGAACTCAAGAGGTTACAGTAGGCTTAAAGATAGATACAGCTGTTCTTAGGGTAGCTGCTAGCCTAAAGGTTTGGAATTCAAGAAGAAAATGCAGTAGAAATATGTAGATTGGTTTTAGCAATCAGATAACAGTAATCCTAATTCACAAGGGAGATTAATTTGAATGTAAAACAGCTTTGTAAATCGGAAGAAATTGTCAGTGTTAATAAGGTTGGGTGTCTTTGTGAAAAGGGCATTACAGTGTGTGCATCACCAGAGGAGTTGGGGTAAATGAATGTTTATTGTATAAAAACAGCAGATCCTAATAGGTGCTGAAACATTAGAGCATCAGAGATACTTTTTGAACTGTAAAAAAAGGATTTAACTTCCAAAAAAGATTAAAATCTGTGCAAAAGAATAACACATTTAGTATTGATACGATAGCAATATAAAATACGTTTTTCTTTTACTTCTTGGATATCACAGACAATATATGCAGTATATTAGACTTTTTGGGGTTAAAAAAATGTAATATATTTGTGCCCAAAAGCCCAAATTCTTCATATTTGTTTTAGTTCTTTTTTGAGTATTTTCTTACTTCAGTTGATTGTTTTTCTTCTGTCTGATATTACAGCCTGACGGCTTCTCTTTTATTGGCTGAGGTAATGAAATATTTAATTTGTGATACATTCCCCCAAAAACTTTGACTGAGCAGATGCAGGGTAGCATTTATTGCAGTGCATGCAGCCCCTTGTTAATTCTTCACAGTTTAAATGCCACAGCTATGTTTGGACTCACAGGCATTATAGTGGCTGTCTGTCCTATTTAAATAATAATAAAAAAAAAAACTTATTTAATGTCTTATTTGTCTTTGTTTAATGTCTTCTAACCCGCAGACATTTTCATGGTTTGCCCAAGGTTGTTGATTCAGATACCTTTATCATTCTTCAGATAGTTGTAGCATTGTATCACTTGGCCAGCGTGTGTGCGCTACATCTGTTAGAGCAGGCTGCTGGCATTCCACAGCTGCCATTATGATTTAGTTATGCAAGGGATTTGAAAAAGACGACTGTTATTTAAGGGAGCAGAAGTGCAGCTGTAGAGGGGTGGAGTGAAATTAAGGATAATGTTTGAATTTTGTCAAACTAATTGAATATGTTTTGCATCACTTGCTTGATTGCAATGAAATAGATTTTCTGTTCTCAAAAACAGCTTTGACCAGCACAGCTGTTGGGCATTCAGTTACATTTAGGTGTTTAGGGGAACGTGGGTCAAGTCGTCAATTGGGCTAACATCTGGATAGTAGGACACACAATGTCACAGTTTTAATTGTAACAAAGTAACTAGAAACAACTTCAAGTGGTTGCAGTACAATCGTTTCATAGATCTTACCCTTTGTGCACTGCCACTCAACACACAGCTCTCAAATGAGCCTTTTTGGAAGAAACACATGTTTTAGCAAACATTTGATATTTTCATGTATATTTGATATTTTGATATTAATGCAATTACTTTAAAAGGCCTCCAGACCTAATCAAATTTTATGTCAAGCATTTTGCAACAAGGTACCCTAAATCTATTCCAGCTTTGGATGAATTTTTACACAAAACACTGACTTATTCCATATTCTAACTAATAAATGTCATGTAGAAATGTATTTTTTAGAAACTTCTGTTATGTTTGTATGTGTGGAGCTTTTGAGATGACAGACTGCAGTCAGAATAACCTTCACTAACTGCATCCAGAAAAACAATGCTTTGACAATTTATTAGCCTTCGGTAACCTTTGATTCCTTAGTGCCACAGCTGAAACAGCTTCGTGTGAAGTGCACTGTTGAAATCATTTCAACTTAAACAGCAACCTTTTTGTTTTCTATTTTTTTTTTTTCAACTGATTGTTCATGATTCTGATGTTGAGAATTAAATTGACATTTTTTTTTCCCTTCGTAATGTTTTGGGCAAGGTTTTTTTTTTTTTTTCATTAACTGTTCTACAAGGTTGTGGGAGTAAATATGACACCGTACCATAAATATATCATTTTATTTATTTATTTATTTTTGTAATTTCTTACTCTGACTTTGCACAGATAGAACCAACGTGATTGACAGTTGTTCTTTATAATGTCAAGAGATATTTAAGGTTGCTGTTTAGTTCTCTAGTGTAACCTGTGTTTGTTTCCATTTGAGAAGAAGCAAGAACACACAGTACCAGTAAGCCAAAAGGGCATGTTCCTGCATTTTATTGCAGCATTAGAAAGATCTAAAAATATTTCTGCACTGTAACTGGTCCTGTCACTAACTCACTGCCCTTTATATTGAATGTAAGATGAGGTGGCTCTTGAGGAGATAAAATAAGTTGTGTCGATATCCAGGGATAATTTATCTTGTGATCTTTAATGAGCTCCTGCACATATGACACTAAGCTATATGTATGTAATATTTTGAGTGTATTTAATTTAATATTGTAAACCTGTTTTTTTATATTTAATTTATTTGGTTTAATATCACATTATATGCATTCTCTATTGTGCTTTCTGCCTGGATCATTATTTATACAGCTAATTTGCTTTTTCAAGCACTGGGAAAGCTGAATCTCTGAGGTGAGGTGGTTAGAAAAATGCATCTTATAGCTGCCACCTTTGGGACCAGAAATTATAGTGGTAATTTCTAAGACCACCTCACTTGAGAAATTCAGCTTTTAGAAGTTATTTCAGTTGAAAAATACATAAGTTAGCAAGGCTGGTAAATATTAACGTAGGCATATTAACAAGAAATGAAATATCCTGAAAATATGCTGTAGATGGTATGTATAAAGTACTTCAAGCAGTGGAAATAAACAGTCTACTTAATTTCAGCAGCAGGCTATTGATGGTATTTATTAGTATAGTGTTAAAATGTGGGATTCTTGCAGTGAATAAGACTCTGTTTTATTGCAAACATTGCCTAATGCAGCGTGCATAGAAGTGATTTACTGTTCTTGTGCTTCTGTGAAATATCTTTTTTCAATTGACCTCAATTCTCAGATATTCAGATTTGATTTCACACCTTGTCATTCGACAGCATTTCAAATCCAGCTTTCGAAAAATATCTACCAGTTTGCAATTGGATTTATTTTTTATTTTTTTTAATCTGGACTATTTATTTCTCCAAGTATGCACTGATTTGTTTATTTTGTGGCAACTGGAAGAAATATTTGTAACTGGTTTACACATCAATGGAATGTATTCCTAATTTACAAAACTGCAACCTTGTCATGGTATTTGTTTACTTTTGTGATTAGCTCTGGTGCCCATTAAACAACACAATCAGTTAAACCACTGTGCCACCTAACCATACTGGTTCTGTCCTCCTTTTTCTGGAATTTAAATTCACCAGTGGTGACCTACTGATATTTTTTGAGTGTTAAGGTCCAAATAAACAAACCCTTTTACAAAGCACATAATATTAGTACAAAACAACCATATTTTTGGAGCATTTCAGATCTCGGCATGCTACTAACTGTCCTTTGTGCTAGTTACTGTATTGTATCTGCTCACCTTGTATGCGCAGTCCATTAAGCAGATAGCTGACTGAATGAGAACTTTATGTATTATCAGCTGTGGGGTGGCTGAATTATCATTAAAGAGTAACGCCAATTATGTCAGTCTGCTTAACCTTTTCTGTGTTATATGAGCTCTCAATAATTCACAGTTTCCTAGTACAGTTCTGTGTCACATCTCATCTTCTGGTGGTACAAGTATTAGATGATAATTGGCAGATAATGTAGGACGAGGTACCCTTTTTAAAAATACTTTTATATCAAGCTCAAGCTCCCATCTGGTAGGAGAGTTAAAATAAAAAATATAGATAACTTTCCCTTTGAGATATGTAATTAATTTGCCAGCATTCACACCCTCAATAGTAATGAAAACTATACATGTCAACAGGAATATATATTTGTTATTTTATTATAGAGTTACCCTTTAATCCCCACATATATTACACTGGGACTTTGTATAAAGTTTACAAATGCAAAGCTGCTGTTGCTGTCAATATACATATACATGTATGTGACAATTTTTGAATACCAAAAATTACTTTAACTTTCTGCTGCACTTCAACACTTTTCACATCTACTGAACAAGTCTGTAACCAAATGCTTTGTTTTCACAATGACACTTTAATCCATCAAGGTTAAATTGGCACCTCAGTGACAATCACGCAGCTGCATGACTGGCACTCGGACAGCAAATTACCCACCCACGTGTTCTAGCCGAGCTCTCAGAGTGCTTTCTTAGTTAAGGAGGGGGGTGGTCCTTCACTGTCTGAGTGAGAGACACTGGTTGATTAGAATTTTTAAACTGAAAACACCATTAACTGCTTATTACAAACAGATGACTTGGATGCATTGCTTCCACAGGTAAGCAAACCCTCCACATGCAGTTCATTCAGGCTGAATTTTTAAAGTGGTTGAATACTTATTTTGGGGGTTGTAATCTTTTTATTTTTTGTGAACTGCTTGCACTCACTGCGCTGTGAAATGAACCTTTAGATGACTGCTTGTTTTACATGTTGTGTGAGTATTGTGCTTGCGGTTTACTGACCAAATATTGGCTTTAGTTTGGAGGACAAAGGGGGTGGAATTTGAGTGTGACTTTTATTGTTTGATTTTTGTATACATGACAAATACAATGTATCCTCTAGTTCTCTCTGTGAATTACTAATAGGATGTTTGTATCCGAGGGCTGTCTGTCTCGTTGTGATTGGTGAGGAGCTCTCTGGAGATGGCAGTGTGGTCTGTCTATGTGTCTTTGTCAGAAGTAGCAATCCATATGGGAGCAAGCAGAAGGATTAATGGGATCCCTGCTGGGAGGGTATTGTGGGCTTGTGGCAGATGAAAAAAAAAATAAAGCTGCTGGCCTCAGGTGTTTGAAAGCTGACTGTTAATTAAAATAATATAATGATAAACTCAGTTGGGGATTCGAAATCCTGTGTCTACATTTTAGTTATAATAATAAAGCAAATCAATGAACAATATGTAAATGTTAGCTCTGTACCCAAATAGAGACACTGTGTACTGTTGTTGACTACTAAAGCTGGTATGGAATTATATCTTGGCAGTCATTGATAGTAAATAGATAATATTCTGGGAACCAAAGTGTATTGAGGATAGGACAATTATCTATTCTGGAATATTAAGATAGCAAGCAAGAGGGAAAACGAGAAAACATGCCGCACAACCAGGTAGTGTTTTAAAATGTATATTTATCAATTTCTGTAGTCATATAACATATTGTAAATGCTTTGCTGTAAAACTTGCCCAAACTGATTAATGTATAGTGTGACTTGGCTGTCAAAAAATCTTGCAAACTAGGATATATTCATAAATACCTACATGTACGGGCATCACACATTAGATCATTCATGTGTGGAAAGTTAGGTTTCTCATAGCAGAGGGTAGCACTACTAACCTGAACTGATTTATGACATGAGCACATTATTTAACTGTGTGGGCTTAAAATTAGGCCACTGTGTCAAGTGTCACAATTAACAGTGAATGAGCAGTTTTGTGTAAACGTTAATTGAAGGATATGCTATAAATGTGCATGGTCAACAGTAGGGGTGGGAATTTCAAGTAATTTAGTACTTGAGTACTCGAGCATTAAAAATTTTTGGTACTCGAACCTAACGCCAGACAATATTATTCTACATATGCGCCACAAAAATGACCATGTTAACACTAGAACTGCCACGGTTACACTCTTACCTAAACCCTCTGCCTGCAGTCATTATGATGGTTACATTTTAAACAACATCAGTATTAAAATGAATGACAGCTATCCAATACAACTCAAGTTTTATTCAAGCACATCATATCAAACATCTGCACAGCCAAAACATTGTATTTAAATGAACAATTAAACATAAAAGGGTTTATTTTCTAACTTACCACATATAAAGCACTACATCAAAAAAATGTAAAAAATACAATAAAATAAACATTTTAAAAGAAACTAGTGTGTAAACAGGTATATGTAGATGCAAAACTGTGAAAACAAAAGTAGTTTATTAATTTTAAACGAAAGTAACATGTGTTAGCTCTTGCCTGTGTCATTCGGTGCAACACAGAATCCAGGTTGAGCTGCTGCAGCCTGCAGCTTTGCAGTTTTCTGTCAATTTCTGTAGTATTTACTTTTTTTGTCTGTTTTTCCATGCTTCTCTACGAGTCCTTGTGATCTACAATGTAGTGCCACCTTTTTCTCTTGACACCAAATGTCGGTATTGCTTTTCAGAACAAGGAAACACTAAAAAACACATAGTTTTTCTTTTGGTGTGAGGCCAAGGCTGTTCAAGGAAACTATAAAATATATAGGGTTATTTGTAGTTGCAACAGTTCAGACTAATAGCTGGAAAAGTACCAAAGGCAGCAGGGAGTATTGCTATTCAAAAACTGAACATCACTGACACTAGCATGCCTCTGCACAAGCTGTGCAATGAGATTGCAGTGGGGGTTGGAAATCAACCAATGGGGTTAGAAAGATAATCTGGTTTAAGTTGCCTATACAGTGTTTATAAGTGGAGTTTATTTTATGCTTCCATCAATTACTTCTTCATGTGGGATTCCACTGTAAGTACGAAACCAGACCGCATAAAAAAGGTTTTCTCTTTTGTCTTCAAATGTGGTTTAAACTCTTAAAATCAGCTTTGATTGTGGATTTCCATGTGCTGTTTTTCTTATTTTAAACTATGTTTAAATTAGTACAAATTAAATCAGTGCAGGCACATACAGAGGGTTCTCATAATCTCTTAATAATTGCACAGTATACAATATATAAAAGCCAGTTTTTTATTCATAGTCAAATGTGATCTAAAACATATGTAAGAGGTTAGTAGTGTATAATTGGTGCACGATCAAGGCAGTTATGATGTTCACCATGTAGAGTATGATAGACAGACAGGCAGGTGGATGGACGGGCGCGGTCAGAACAGAAGGGTCCCTGAAAACATAGCAAAAATACTCTGATAGTGTTATTAGCCAGGTTACACGTATGCTATAGATAACACTTAACACTTTTGGAGGATTCATCATTTCTATTTTCCTTTCTTTTTAGGAATTCACTTTTTTTAAACTGCAGCTGTTTATTGCTATCAGTCATTATGTTACTTTGATCTATAATGAGTGAAACTCCTTTATATCCACAATAGCCTTGTTTTTAAGAAGCTCAAAATTAGTAAAACTGTTGTATTTCATACTATATAGCTTATTGTGTAAGTAGTAGCAATTTAAGTTAACTCATATGCATACAGAGGGTCCTCCGAATTGATGTGAAATCAAAAGTTTACTAGATTGTTCACAAATGCAACCCGAAAGGTCTAGGGGGTTCACAGTATGAGAATTTTTATTTCCGTATGTAAAATATGTAAAATCTGATTTTCGTGTGATGAATATGTTTTCATGGAAAGTCTAGGCTACAAAAAGAACCACTTAATGCCTTAATCCCCAATCATTTTTTTGACATTTTTCTATCCAAAATCAAACAACATCAACAGCCTGCAGGTCGTGTACAGAGCAACTGCATAGTGACTTACATTGGTTTAGGGGGAATCGGACCTAAAAGTGTACTGTATAATGTAGAATTGGAGCTTCATAACAATTCACATGGTATCTTTGCCAGACTTCTGTTGTACACTTACTATGGGTATGTTGACATTGGCAGGAATTCAAGACTTGTGAACTGAATCAACTGGTGAAGCTGTAAGTTCCGTACTGTACTCAAACAACTTATTTCTTTAAACCATGTTTACAAAGAAGCCTTCCGAAGACATACAGCAATAACCTACTGTATTCGCAAAAATAGAAGTCAGAAATTTGCAGGGAAGTTGCAATTACCAACATAGAGCTGCAGTGTCCCAAAAATTGTGCTCCATTTTATACTAAAATATCAATTCTGTGGTGTCTGTTCCAAAATGCAATCTTCTGCGTATTCTACTATTACGACTTTAAAGCTTTAAAGTTGTCAGGATGTTAACAATGAAAAGAAAAATGACAGGTATGTTATTTAAATAGTTGTAGCAACACGTGGAGATGTGTAATACTATTTATTTTAGCAATCTCGCTGCTAACTTTTGAGGCAGTGGAGCTGGCATATCAGTAGGTAGAGATCATGCCACTGCTTTACAGTGTTGGATAGACTGACATGTCCTTTTTCACTACATTCTATAAATGCACAATTTTAACAATTAGTAGAAAATGATTTATTAGCATAAACCATTTTGTCAGTTTTAGGTTGACACTAGCAGTATAAGCATAACACAGACAAACGTGCCACTGGTAGCCCGTTATTACAATAAATATTTTTTATCACAAAAAATAAATACAGCAAACATTTTTCTTGCTTCTGGTAAATAATTGAACACACAGCATAGAGCTTCACGATTTCTTTAAAATGTCTTCAACGAAAAAGACACCAGCTGCATCAAAGATCAGAAATATTTCTGCTAAAGATCACTCTGTAATTGTGAAATATCTTGAAATACATATTTTTAGACCTCAAAATGCTGTGACATAACTGTGACATTTACTGTGAAAAAAATAGTCACCCATAAGATTTTTGTTGGACGATTTGGTTGCTTGACAGTGTTGGCCAACAAAATGGTCTCAGTGTGGATCCAGTTTTAAAAAGAAACAATTGAACTGACTATTCAATGCAACCCTATTGCCCCCTCTGTCATGAGGAGCACTGGAGCAGTGATGCACACAAATATGTTACACTGAAGTCATGTTATGCTTGCTTAACTTCATTCAGTAGTGGTTGTGTTGCATGGCATATCGATATTTTCATTTGATTAACCTGTTTAATCCTGTTAGTGCTTTCAGGGAACCATATTAATGAAACAAGGCAGGTATGGTAAGTAGACCAATATGCAAGAACCCTTCATTCTGTCTGCAAATGGAACTGGTCCAATAATCTTTCAGGGATTCAGAAAACATTCATGATATTCTTAAGTGGCATGTCTTTCAACATACCTACTAAAGCAAGTCATGTGTGAATGATGTTCAATTTAGTATAAAAAATATTTCATGTAGGAATGAATTTCAGCCTTGTCGAGGGAAGGGGAGATTGAATTGTTTCGAGAAGTTAGAAATCTATTAATTCACGGTAAATACCACACAATTTTCTTGTTAGATTCCCCCTACATTAAATAACTTTTTTAATACACTAGCTAGAAATAACAAATGCTTGTGATCTGTCTTCCCTCTTTCTTGGAAGGAATTTGTTGCTTGATTACAGCAAGTAGCAGCATGTTTTGTTAGTTTTTGTTCAGGTTAATTTTCTGTTATAGTTGGCTTCCAAACAACCCGACAAACAAGCAACAGTAGGCATTCCCCACATGCAATCTCTCAAAGCAGGGTTTATCAATATCAAAGATCCCCTAATGCTGCTGCTAGATTAAAAAAAAAAAAAAAAAAAAAGGTGTCTGATACAGTATGTCTCATGCCATTTCCGTCTGATAAAATCTGATACAAAGACATTTCAGATATCTGTATCAAATTAATAAACAGCAGCAGTACTATACTCACAAGTATGTAGTAAAGTTTAACTAGTAAACAGAGAATATTATGTATTTTAATATGTATTATTTTGGTTGCACCAATTGGCTATTGCAGGGTGCTGAGGACCCAGGCAGGTGGTGAATGTGCTTGAAACCACTTCCTCTTTTTATGTAGTGAGGTTTAGCTACTATTAGATTGCTTATTATCTATCTATCTATCTATCTATCTATCTATCTATCTATCTATCTATCTATCTATCTATCTATCTCTATCGGCCAATGTTGGTTCAGGATGAATAAAGTGGCTGGAGACTTTATTGAAGTTAAAAACTCCTCAGAGTGGTTTTTATTATTTAAGAGTGCGGTCACACACACAAAAGAAAATAAAGAAAGGAAAACCTAACTCCACGTGGAGTACTACTTAGACAGAACAATGCCCAATCTAATGGGCTGGAACAGCCAAGCTGTTTGTCCAACAGCAAAACAAAAACAAGATAAATATTACACACACAGTAACTATGAACCGCCATAAGTGGATAAGTCCTTACCGCCTTGGTTTCTCTCTTCTTTCTTTCTTTCGTTCTTTCTTGCCTTCCTTCTTTCTTGCTCGCTCTCACACAATTAGCTTCAGAGGTTGGCTGGCTGGCTGGCTGGCTGGCTTGCTTGCTGGACTCCTACACGGCTTCCTCATGTAATATAAAAAGATTTACTTCTGAAATGTATTCAGTTTTGTCTATTCTGTGAATTTCTTAGAAAACAAAAACCAAAAACCAAAAACCAACCAGTGCTTCAGCACCTTACAGTTATCCAATTTTTCAATGGTACCATGCCTTAGGGTCTCAGCCACAGTATTAATTAAAGTGCTATAAGAGTACATGTCTGAACATGATCATGTGGAAATGGATTTCAAAATGAACAGTATTGCAACATAGTAGTTAGCACACCTGCTGGCATCCCCACGGTGGGCAAGCCAGTGCTGGTCTGGTTAGAGTTACAGATATAACAGTAAACACTGTTGGTCTGATTTGCTAAAACCAGGTATTCTGGAAACATGGAGACACAAGAGGCTTAATGGGGGAGGGATTTACAAATATATAGAAAAAGATATTAAAATCATAGTGCCTGTCTTTTGACCCCTTTGGTGGCTGAACAGAAGTGTGGTAGGGACTACAAGTAAAGTTTACTTTATTTCCAAACTGTCGCACTGGGTAGTAGAAACAGTAGCAGGAACTAAAAAAAAAAAAAATGTAGTCAAACATGCTTATAACAATTATTCAAGGGACTACATAAAAGTTGTGCTTATATCCAGGAGATTTAAGGAACAAACCAAGGCTTGAAAATCAGTTTGTTAGCTTTAGTAGCATTATAACTGACCGCTTTATCATTTTGCTGAAGATGTTCTTTGCTTGTTTCTTTTGAAGGACTTCTTTCTTCCTGGTACCACCTATCAGGGGAGCTTGTTTGGGCTTCCCATGGCAGCAGGAAGCTTTGAATGGGGACTGTTATGTATTGAACAGATTGAAAGAAAATTTGAGACTGCTTGAAATTTCAAAAGAACAAGTTATTTTTATTTTGAGGACTTCAGGTGAAGGCAGGAATGTAGCATGTCTTTACTACACTGCTGTTTCCAGAAACTTCCACAGCTTAATTAACATAACTAATACAAAATGTATCATTCTATTACATAAAGAGCCAATAGAAAGAATATATGTATCGCCCAAGTTAGGTGAACACGCAAGATTTCCATTACATGCTGATTTGAACTCGGCTTTCACCAAGATAAGCAACAACTAAGACGTAGCTTTACAGTAAACTAATATGATCCATCTGCATCTCCACCCATTTGTGTTTCCTTCCATCTGTTGATGGCTGAAGTGTAATGCTGGCTTCAGGGATCAGCTTGTTTTGCCTCCCCAGTGCATCAGCACACACAACAGCTGCGATGCTGGCTCCAGGGATCAACTGCAGTGCGGTCTCCCCAGCGCGTCAGCATGACAACTGTCTGGATTGAGCCAAGTAGGGTACATCTCTGGGGTCTTCAAGTGGGCACCTTCCGTCCTTGGTGTTATGTTGACTAATCTACGACACCTTAGGAGAGCTCGACAGTGATTCTGGTGTCCCAGCAGCACCACCCCCCCACCCCCCCCACTCAACTTAGCTCACTTACCTGTACATCAGCGTTTCTTTCTTTCAATTGTGCTTGAGATAGCCAACCACAGACAAAGGCTCCTGCCTTTCTGAATCTGTATGTGGATCCTCCAAATATCTCTCCAACTCAAACTTAAAATTTTAGTGTGCCATTTTTCTCACTGCTGAATAACTACAAATTTGAATGGACATCACATTGTCATAAATGTTTACAATGAAGGACAAATAGTAAATTGCAATGGCCAATTAGCAGCCATTAAGTTTGTGGTTAAATGGCCAAAACCAGCAGTTTACAATGAATATAGTTAACATGGTAAATGCTTCAATGTCAAAAAATAAAAATAACACTACCATGCTTTGGCGATATCCAGAAGTGCATATGTAAGTCAAACTTATCTGGCAGCTTAAGTCATGTGGTCAGTAATGTTTGCACTCAGTTTTTGTAGGACCTGGCATAAAGTCTCACCAAGCATGAACAGTGGTTTGTGTAATGTATATTTCATAGAGCCATGTCTTGTTTTTTTTTTTAATGTACAGCTTCTACTGCTAAGCTTCCTTCAAAATGGAGCTGTTCATATTAGCATCATGATTGCAAATAAACGTGTTGGTAAGTGGTGAGTTGTATCTTTGTTTAAAAAGTGCTTTAGAGATGAAAAAGTACTACTTTACAAACAGACAATATAAAATATTAGATGTCCTTGGGTAAAACAGCAAAAAATAACCATCAAAATGACCCGCTGTGACAGAGAAAGAATGAATCTTGGTTATAAATCTCCCTCCCGACCTGTGAGGGCGCTGTGTAAAGGGAACAGAGTGCCCTGGACTGGATGGTCTGACAATTAATTCCAAGGGAAATGTGGAAGTTAGCCACCTAGAAAGGGGGAGGAGCTATGGTACACCAAGTCATTGCCCCAGAAGAGAAGCGATGTGGCAACGGATTGGATGCGGATTGGAGGAGAAACGGTTGCACTCGCTAACCAAGGGGGCGTGACTGAAGTACAAAAAGGGGACGTGGCTAGGTGATCTGTTCCTTTTGTGATGGTTAAGCTGAACCGAGAAAGGAGTACTGTGAATTAACCGTGAGTGTTCTGTTTGTTTTGTTTTGTCTAAAATCTACTTGTTTGTTCTTGTTAGATGACTAACGCGATCCAGGGCTGTCACTTAAGGCCACTTACGCTGTGCTCCAGCCACAACATTTCACAACTGTGCACGAATAAATTGTATTTCAACACAAGTACTTTAGCACTCACTCTGGACTGTGTGAGTGTCTTTGTATGTGTTCT
>NC_054563.1:8095644-8120644 GCF_017654505.1 Polyodon spathula | reverse complement strand
TAGAAATGGCAGATGTGGGGGAGGGATTACTTGATCAATAAAAACATTAATAAATGTTTTGACAAATAGTGATTAAATGTATTCCTAACACACTTAATTGGATATTATTGGGGTACATACTTTGTGTCAGGCATGTACAGCATAACGTACTGTACATGGGACTACTGTATGTCATCTTGTCAAAACACTCCTATTAATTAATTATCAGTTTCCCAAAGGTAGTTCTTTGTAGGTGGGAAAATTGATAGCCACATCAAAACTCCTAATCAATAGTTTTAGTTTAGCGCAAACAAAACAGTTTATGGAGCGTTTGTACCTATTGACAGAATGGACCAATGTGCATTGCAGCATATACTGTACAGTATGACTAACACTGTAGCTAAAATTAATATTAAACATATAGTTTCACATCCACCTGGTTCACATCAGTAATGTATTAAAAAAATGTTTTAACGATTTAATAATATGCAATCTGTACCACCTAATTCATAGCCCTCTCCCAAATTTCAACCCACTTTTCATTGAGGTGAATCACATTGTTGATGACTCATATTCTGGAGGCCCATTTTGCCAGTAATGCAATTTCTGGCCCCAGAGATAACCTGTGGAAACATTCAGCATGTAAGACAGAATGCAAGAAAGGGAAAATGAATTCAAAATGACTGTTACATAAATACACTACCATAAATATGCAATGTTGGCTATTTATAATGCTGTAATCAGGAGCCTTAGTTGAAGCTCATAGAGCTTATGCAGTATGAAATACAGTCACTTATTTTGCATTTGTTATTGAATGTGTATTTGTTTTTTTTTAATGGTATTAGGTTATGATTTACATAATCTAAAGGGTTCTTGCAAAAATGTGAGATAAAGGGTATAGAATTGCATATGGTGGTATAACGATATGAATTGTTATTTCTGTTTTCATTGCTTACAATGTATAATGACAAGTTATTTGTAATAAATACAAAGAACAGTGTTTTAAAGGATCGTTTTTGTTTTTCACAAACTGTGCCCTTATTTGATTGCAGATGCCTTTGAAGATGAGCAAGGAAGAAGCCAGTAAGTAATATATATATATATATATATATATATATATATATATATATATATATTTTATATATATATATATATATTTTTTTTTTTTTTTTTTTTCATTTCATTCCAGCTTCTTGTGCTTTTAATTTGTACATGTTCATGTGTTTGTTTTCAGTAATTGTAAAAAGAATCCTTTATAGCATTTATGATCCTGCTTGTGGCTTTTCCCAAGGGAAGTTTTTTCAGGATAACCACAGGGAGGCATTCAGTTGGAAAAGAGGCCTGTTTCCTCCAGCATTCAAAGTTAATTGCGAGTTTTAGTTAAATACCAAGGCTCCCTTCTAAGATAAGGGGGAGCTGCTACTCCCCCTATAACACATGTATTCTGCTCTGTTTAATAGTTATTGATATGTTAAGTTAGCAAAGGGTTAGCAAAATGATGTCATTTATTTTAATTACTGTGGTATGTTATTTTAATTACTACCGTATGTCAAACTTCGGGAAAAAATACATTTTTTAGTGTTGCATTTCTCTGATCTTTCCAGTATACATTTTTTTTAGCCATAAGTAATACGTTTGTGTCCCGTTAAACCACATCCCTCATATTTAGATGGTTTGTGACAATACAGTGTCTGTTCAAGTTATAGTCTTTTTTACAGTACAAAAAAAAAAAAAAAAAAAAGAAGAATTCAGCCATTTGAATCGCTGGGAACACCAGTCCACAGACCACTGGACAATAATGTTAATTATGTATTATGCCTGAGGTATCTACACAGACCCACTACTAAACACAAAAACATCCGTTTCAAATGCCATTGAGTGATTTTGGAGGTTACATGAATTTTTGGGTGTTCTGACACAAGAAACCTTTCTCTCGTACAAAATCATTGGAGGCCTCAGGGCTTGTTTGTTTACATTGGGCAACACAAATCAAGAGCATATTGTATGGGAATTGGGAGATCATGTAGCCTTACTAACTGGTCAGCATTACTTGTGCAACCGAGGGGTCTGATTTTGTCAACAGTGATTTGACGTTTTTTGAACAACTTTTCAAAAGGTAGTATTTCCATAAATGCTAATAAATGATTATGTGGAATATCTTTAAAATACTCACTCCATGATGTTATTAACACAGGGAACTTCAAAGTGACCCTTTGTCATTTTAAAAGCTACCACATGCTTCAGGTTCAAATCCTTAGTAGTTCATCCATTACTATGAAAAACATTGAACGGTAGAATATGTAATAACCCTAAAAGAAGTATAGGTCTTTCTCAGTGTCTTTTTTAATTACCATGTAACTTCCAAGCTTAGTAAATTAATGCTATAAGGCTAAAACAAGAAAGTGTTGAAGATACAGTACCAACTGGATAGAGTTAAAAGCAACTGTAGCTGTCTTGACACATTTCAAGCATCAAGGAGAAGGCCACAATATCAGAACTTACTTTCTTAAGTCGGCAAGATCTCCTCAATAACTGACCTCCCGTTGCTGTGTAAATTGCCTTTCCCCTACAGCATCCACCACTTTTCAAATGAGACCTACATTCAGTGTCTGCAGCTGAGTCACCCTGAAGCAAATACTGGTAAAGCTTGCCTCTAATTCAAGACACTTGAGTGTCCCTGTGTTTTAATAAGAGTCCCCAGTTTTCAGTCGGAGCCTGGTAAAACATCACTGAAAAGATCTCAGCGTGGTTCTATTACATAGCGTAAACACTTATAAAAGACTGCAGAAGCGCATCTCTCTAGAAGTTAACTCGCAGTTAAGAGGTTTGATAGGAGATAATGGACACGTTGAAAGCATTACCTTGGTCTGTCGTAAAGAGTGATGTTAGTGTTGGGGCTTCACAGTTCATCTCTAATTGGACTTCAGAATCCTTTCCTATTTGAAATGTTTTTCATTAAAGCATTTTAAGTGCCTACCTTTTTTTTTTTTTATTGCGGCTGTATTAATTAATGGCCTGTATAAACACTTTAATTCTAACCACTTTAATTACCTATGAGAAGAATAATCAAATTAATAAATCCATGATATAAAATGCATGTACATTTAGATATCACTGAATTCAAAGCTATGAAGGCTGTGTATTTAGAAAGGATGTTATTGCTTAACCTCAACAAACCTCAGGGTTTAACAGATATTCACAGCAGTGCCTCTCTCTCTCTCTCTCTCTCTCTCTCCTCTCTCTCTCTCTCTCTCTCTCTCTCTCTCTCTCTCTCTCTCTCTCTCTCTCTATATATATATATATATATATATATATATATATATATATATATATATATATATGTGTGTGTGTGTGTTTTATTAAAGATTAGATCACAGAAAGTGTTGATTCAGTACAAATGCACTCATACAAATTAAATAAATAAATAAATACATAGATAGATAAATAAATAAAAGGAAGGGAACATATAACTAGTGGATCAGGTACAAGCTGTTAGTTCCAAGAGGTTTCTCTTGGTGCATGCCACTTTTCTTCTTCAACATTGTACTGGTTTAAAGGGCAGCAGAAACCCTATGTTACTGTCAATGAACACCTTGGGGACCTTAATCTGACGCAGGGTTTAGGTTAGGGTCCTACCAGCAGGGGGAGCCCAATTAAACCCAGCAGGCAGATTAACCAAACTGTATACAGTACTTGAGTCCCTTGAGTACAAGAATTAATACAAAACAAAAACATTACACAAACAAACAGCACTGGATTATATGTTCTTATATACTTTAATGTTCCTAATTATAGTCCATACAAATAAGAACAATCTCATTATATATATATTTGAGGTATTGTAGCCAGGCTGTGACCTTCACTGACTGCAAATTGACCAAAAGATGTATTGACCAAAAAGGGTAAGAGTATACAATACTAATAGATATAGATTAACATCATGTTAAATACTGGCCCACTTTTCATACACAGGGATGTCCTGGTTTTATATAAAGTCACCAAATTACATTTTCAACTCCTAATTAAACACCAAGAACTTAAAAAAGAAAAGACCAAAACACATGTGATGTAAGGGCAGGACACATCTACTGTGCATGGAGACAATGCTCTCCTACGCTAGTATAAAATCTACTTTCTCCAGTCAAACTAATCTCCTCGTACTCTCTGTGCCCTATACATGTACAGTAGATGTGACTTCATTCTCTAAATTAAACGTGTATTGGGTTCTCTGGTAGCATGAATCCCATTCCAAATGCTTCCTGGGGAGTGGCCTTTTATAAAGAACTCGATTGTATTTGCATATCCATCTGTTTGGGTCCAGGACAGGTTGTTTAAACCTAACTTAATCCTGTCACTCTAGATCCTAAATGGATTTCCCTGAACACAGCACAATGGTGTCCAGCTGGCCTATTCTAACGGTTACAGTTATATTAGCGCAGTATACTTCCCTAGCAACCAAAAAATAATAGATACAATTTCTACTTAATAACGAAAACAATGGAATTGAAAAAAACATTTGATAATAATAATAATAATAATAATAATAATAATAATAATAATAATAATAATAATAATAATGACTAGCTTGCAGAACATTTAAAAACCTATATGTATTTATCCTGATTATCGTTACTTATTCTTTTATATAATTTGGCCCAATAATCCTGAGGAGCCAATGTCACTTTGAGGAACTGTGCCAAATGCTGCTGAGATTATATTAAATCAGAGCCCTGAAGAGTCAGTCTGGAGCAGTCATTTGATCTCATATTTTTATGGGCAGCTCCGGTGCTTGCAGTTAAAATTAGGATCATTGTTGTAGACTTGTGTTGGGAAATATTTTTGTTAGTGTGATTTGCCTCTTCAGGGGCATCCCAGAAATTTACAAGGATGCCGTTTCGGTATCAGATTACAAGCTCCAAGTAGGGTTTCACATGACCTTTATAAGATGTCATATTCTGTTTCATGTAAGTTGGGGGGGGGGGGGGGGGGCTCACTGCTTCCTGCGCACTTCTGTTGTCTGTCCTCAGCCCTTTCAGTACTGTATATACGTTTACTCACTGTGTTTTCACTAAGGCCTTAAAGGTTTAAACATTTAAATCATAAACAAAATAAAAATCCTAAACAGCATTGTATTAAACCTTGAACTCCCTGTTTAAAGAAGATCACATTTAGATTTTCACATTAACAATTCTAACCTTGTGCATTTATTACCAAAAGTGATATTAAGCGTGGGGGAAATATATATTTTTTTATGACTGATAATTATTATTTATTTAATTTATCTTATTTATTATAGTCCAAATGTTTTATTTAATAATGAAAGTAGTTACTTTACTCTGAACTTTATAGTATCAATAATGCAATATATGCTTGGTGCCTCTGTACAGTATAAACTGTATCAAAAAATCTAAAGATTTATAATTGTTCACACTTTTTCCTTCTGGTTTGAGTGGCTGTTTTTCTTGATCACTTCACCAGCTTTATTCCAAATTATACATTACTCTCTCTGACCTCCATATGGACTTCACAGCATAAAATAAATTGCACATCTTTGAGGCAGAGTGCCACTTCATTTTTCTAATGCCCCTGTGGTGATGAGGTTACTTTTTGCCAACAGACAATACAATTGGAACCAGTGCCATCTGCAATCAAATACTGGCTCTACACATTCTGTCAGCATTCAGATAGCTCAATGCTTTTGGAGTGAGAGCTCTACTATCCAACTCAGCATTTGATGCAGAGCAGGCTCATCTACAACAAACTTCGTTTTCCTGATTCTTTTAAAAACTTGTGTCTGTCAGGCATTGTTAGAACCTTGTTTCATGTCACGAGTCTTTAGTGAGCGTTTCATAATTTAACTGACTGATGAGGCTGTATGTAATGTGTATAAGCACGAATATTAGCTCACGTGCTTATCTGTTAGCAAAAGCCATGCTTTGGACTTTGAACTATTCAAGAGTACTGAGTTGTTGCACAAATAAGTATCACCAACAAATGTGCCTAATTTAAACTGGAAGTCTCAAAATATATTTTTTTAAATATACAGTATAAGAAACTAGTTTACATTTAAGATACATTTAAAAATCAATATAAAACCAAATCTGAAAAAAAGGTAAATATTTATGCATGGTGCATTTGGATGATCTATTTTACTGTATTGCAATAGGACAGTAAAATTGATGTACAAACTATACAGATCCCTGTGCCAGTGCAGGCGATAATTTTCCATTCAGAATGACCAAGCAGTCTTGTTTGCTAATTGAATCTGAAGTCATGGTTCGTTATTTATATGCACTGGAAGACTACTGCACTCATATTTAGCTATGATTTCATTCATACTAAGAGCTTTGTAATTCAATTGAGGCAGTGCATTAAAAATAAGGTGGGGAAGGATAAACCACACCGGGATTTTATTGCATACTTTTACAGCTGTCTGGAATCTCCCTGTTTTTTATTTTTTTTATCAAACATATATTTTAAGAATAACCAAGGTTGTAAAATGGTCAAAAAAATCCAGCTGCATCTTTATCCTGGCTGGGTATACATTGCTCAAATCAAACCCTAGATCAAGAACACAAAGTTATTGTCATTGGATTTAGATGCATTGTCACAGCTCCTGGCACCTACTTGCATTTTGCTTGTGTCATTGTCCATCACTGTTTATAAGCACCAAATCCACATGCATTAGCAGGACACTGTTAAGAAAAGTGTATCTAACATAAAATAAAAAGTGAAAAGTCACACACGGGTCGCAGTTCATTCCTAACTTCAATTAAAATATGTCACAACGGCTGGGAAATGTAAGCTAGACAGTACATTGGTCATGCTATGACAAATGGCCCTGCCTAGTAAACCTTGGTAAGAACACGTTTTAGCTAACACAGTGTTATTTGAGAGTTCCAGTGCAGATGGTGACTACAGTGCGTCATGGGGCAGGCAGAGGTGGGGTTTAAGAAATGATAAGCATTTAGACTGGCATGAACAAGGTAAAGCCAGACGGTACCTGATCATCCAGTGCTGTTTCCGTCACGCAGATGAAGCTGTACATGCTGTAGTGCTGGATGAACTGTAAAAATACATTCTTCTAACAGAGAGGCCATAAAGACTATTACAGTATCATCTCTGCTGCTGTGACAGTCTCTCAAACAAATAAATACCCTGAAGTTAAATACCCTGAAGAGAAGCTTCTTTCATAACATATTAACTTGAAAAGGTCAATCTTTTCAAAGCTAAACAAGGAAACCTCATTCTAACTGGGGCTTTCCAATCTCTAATGACATACAGATAACAGATGCGTGTTTGCGTGGCATCCTGTTTAGATTAAAAGTATTACATTTGCACATTGGTTCACAAATACATTTGTTTTTATTAAAGCAACTTCCAGTTGTGTCAGTGGCAACACAAAAAATCATAAATATGTCTGGACCTCTGCATGAAATAAAAGCTTGCTTTGAAGTTTACATTTAATGTTACGCTGAAACATACGTATTGTGTATCTGTTTACAGCAGTGCGCTTCATAAAATAGCTGACTGGTTCAGTCTGTTTATATTCCCCAAAGGCACTTGAAGCTAGAGGGACATCCTCCATCATTTCTTAAAACCTGCTTGCCACTACATCCCATTGTGAGCTGAAAGGCGTTCTCTTGCTAATACTTCCTGGGTTAGAACAATAAAGAAGTCTTGGGAGTGAGTAGTGTAGAGGAAATTGTAAACAGAAATTAGCTTGTACCTCAGGAGACAAATGGAGTTGGCTTTTGCTTTGACTCTGCCACTGACTTCGTAGACAAATGGGAGCCATTGCAAGTTGAGTTTTCCTGAGAATATTGCATGCCGAAGGTCACACAGCATCTCCCCCTGCGTCGCAGTTTTTAATACTGCTCCATTTTTATTGTGCTGATACAGGGCCATCATGCAAGGACAGGCAGGGACATCGATTTTGAGTCACCTTGTTTTCAAGCACTCAGCAGCAGAAGGCTACAATAAATTAATAATCACATCAGTGCCACTTGGGAAGAGCACAACAGAACTGGAACACACAGGCACGCTACAGATGCTGGAATAAAGGGGATGTGTTGAGAGATAGTGAGAGCCAGGAAAGGAAGTCAGGGGACTCTCTGTGGAAATAGGTTGACATTTATAACCCATGAGTGATAAGACCTAAGATCGAACGTTTATTGCTGGTAGGTTATGAAGGTTTTGGTTTTGTTCCTGTTTATCAAAAGAAAGGTTGCATTGTGTTAGTTAGGATGAATAATGGAGTGGGAAGTGCTTATGTTTGACACAGGTGGCAACCTTAACTCAAATTAGAGTTGGTAATTATAAATCATGTAGTGGTGGTGAGGTAGGTGCTGTGTTTCAACATTGTACCAAACCAGGTCGAGTGTACAGGTCCTACAAATTGAGTGCCCTGAGTAAGTACTTTGAACTGGCACGGGTTCTTCATTGTAATATATTTTTGTTAATTGTGCAACAGATTGGCTGTAAAGGCAGAAACTGCTGCTTCATGTGATAATATTCAATTTATTTGTTGTTTCTGACCAATGAAAACACCTGGAGTGTAGCACAGGGGCACACATCTAAGACAGTAAATAGACAAGCTGGATGTCGGAATAAGACATTTAAAAATCAAAACAGTACTGTAATACTGAAATTCTGAACTTCTTCAGCTTCTACGTAAAATATAAATATATCTTGTGAATGTTTTACATTAAAAGTCTATGTAAGGGTAAAATTTGCTAGATACAGTATGTTTTCCATCCAGTCATTGTGTTCCTATTGTTTATTAGGATATATCTGCCTTTTACAGCATTTAATGGTGAAACCTGTCAACAGGTTTCACAGTCTTTCAGTGAAAGTACCTGAGTTAGCTTAAAACACATACTTTACTCCAAAAGGTTATTGATTTATCCCAGTATTTTGTGCACTCCTCAAAAATAAACACCAAAAACAAAGAACCCTAAATATGAGACACATAGGGTATTGATGATATTGTATTGTAGGGGGTACAGTATGTATAGCTACATGTATATTCTAATTATTAAGGAATTTAACAATTTGTATTGATTATACAGCAAGCCCTTGGTGAATTGAACCCTGATGTGACCATGCAGTCTGGGTCATTAAAGTTTGCCAAGGGGTTAAGGCTTATTCTGGTATGTGTTCTTCTCATTTAGTTCCTGAATAAATTAATCAAGGAACCCTTTTGTCAGAAGAGTCTCTGAATTTTTAAAGTGATTAGATTACTTTGTCTGAATGTTAAGCAAAGCTATATGATCTACAGTATATTGTAAAATAGATTCCATAACACATCATTGGTTAATGTCATGCTACACATTATATCTCACCAGGTCTCCAATTTGTCTTTGTGAGTTTAACAGCACTCTAATGTTGACATAGTAATTTAACATTCTCCTTATCTGGCTCAAATAGTTGGCAATGGCAGTAAATGCTAGGTGTGATTTCCCTTTCATCATCCCAGTCTATTAATATATTTTGACAGTTGTTATTGCTCAAGGTGAGATGTTCATGTTATCATTTCCTAGAACTTCCAGCTGCCAAACACGGGTAATTAGAAACTATAATGAGATGAGAGACAGCCTTTACACAATAGTTGATAATTAAATATACACTAAACATAGCACAGTTCTTAATAAATATAAGTTGCTCTGTGCAATTTAAAGCATTTAAAATTTAAATATTAAATATATATACCTAGTCGACCAGTGAATATGGAAATGTATGACAGAAACCATATAAATATACGGTATCTTCTTTTTTTCTAGGAGTGAATTTCTAACACTCAATCTTCGGTAATACAAAAATAAAGTGCATTTTATATTACAAGGAGTTCTCTCAGCAGCCTGAACTATATAGCTGATTCCAAATAGTTTTGACTTCCCAAACATACACTACAACATGAAACGTGAAAAAAAAAGCTTTAAGAATAACCAGTATCAGAATGATAACTCCATGCAAGTGGTAAGGCTAAACAAATTCATTATTAAATTACTTGGAAAACGATCACTATAAAGAACATTCTAAATATATCCCATGCAAAGTTTCTCGGAAGTCAGGAGTAAATTCCCTATCCTTGAAACGTAGAGCATTGTTACTATGTTCCTGCTCTTTAGTAAATAAATAAAAAGCTGGTTTAAATCTGTCTTCAATGCCACACCATGTAAAATCCCCTCACCACAATACTACTGTTCCAGTCTGTCAATGTTGTATTTTAAAGGAGCAGAGTCTGGGTGGAGATCCAGTGTCATCTTTCAAGGGATAGGTGGCTGGTAATTTCATGTCAGCACTGTCATTCTATTACTGCTTATCAGTTACAGACACTTGAGCTCACTAAATTGAGTGTGGCCTCTTTACTGACATGGAGAATCTGGCAAAAGATTGAAATCAGTAAGCGCATTAGGTGACCAGGACAATGTACCTGCTACCTTCCGAGACCAGAAATATTCCAAATAAATATTTTAAGGCATTGAATGTAGAATATATGTCTGCATATATGTGATTAATGAAGTCACACTTCAGTCATATTTTTATGCAGCTTCATGTTTTTTGCATTTAATTTGGCTGCTTATTTGACTCGAGTTTGTGTTATTGCAATAAGATCTCTTGCATGTTTATACATTACTTAAAAAGAAACTTCACTAACATCGTGCAATGAAACTCTACACATTACAGCATTCTGTGAGATGTATAATGGAATTGAAATTGTAGAACTAGTTTGGGTCGAGTCTTTATGGTAGTCTATGGGTGAGGCTATTGATGAAGTCATTCTTATGTATATATTGTTTATTACCCCTACCGAAACATATACGCTAAACCAAAAGTGTCTCTCTTCTAGGGGACAGATCAGATGTTTCCACTGCAGTCTCTGTTGACTAGCTGGCACAGTTCTCTTTAAAAGAGGGCAGCTTTCTTCATACTGGAAGGTGCTAGACATGGGCTTCACTTTAATAAAATCTGTCTTTCAGTCTTGAATGGCATGTGCCATTTTTATGCTTTAGTTTCCTGCGGTTTTGGATATTTTTACAACATTTTTCCATAGCACTTATTGAGTCTAGTTTGCCTATAGTCACCAACTGTACTTATAGATGTAGGGATAGAAGTCTCCTCCTCTCCCCTGAAAACTGCTTGTCCATGTGTTGCTCAATGATAAAATGAATAGGCATGTCCTGCTTCTACACAAAACATGGCAAAGCAGCTGTATAACCTCAAGCTTTGTATATTTCCTACTACTGATTATAAAGCCCTTCAATGTCAAGTGAATGCTCTTTTGCCTCACCCCTATGTAGCACTCAGTGCTGTGCTGGTTCACACCTTCTCTCACATCATTGTCATCCCTTTTGGCCTCTGCACTGCTGGACGGCTAATTAGTGGAAATTCAGTGATGGATATGTAAACAATTCAAACGTGTGGATAATACTGCATCCCCTTAGACAGAGTGCCAATCTTCACATATTATTTTATTTGTTTACAATTTTACCACATTTGAATTTTCTTGCTTTTTATTAAATATATTCTCAACCACAATAAAAATGTTTGATGTTGCGTCTTGAGAGATATCTATATATCTATATGTCTACAAAAAATCTACACCCCCTTTTAAAATGTTCAACTTTTGTTACCTTATAGCCTGGAATTAAAATTCATTAAAATATTTTTTTTTTCATTTATCTACACATCCTACCCCATAAAAAAATATTCTAGAAATTTGTAGAAAATTCATTAAAAATAAAAACTGAAATAGCTTGGTTGGATAAATGTCTACCCCCGATGTAATAACAATCCTAAATTAGTTCAGGTGTAACCAATCGTCTTCAAAATCACACACCAAGTTAAGTGGCCTCCACCTGTGTTAAATTTTAGTGATTCACGTGATTTCAGGATAATTTCAGCAGTTCCTGTAGGTTTCCTCTGCTGGGTGGTGCATTTCAAAGCAAGGACTCAACCATGAGCACTATGGCGCTTTCAAAAGAACTTTGGGACAAAGTTGTTCCCTGTGGCAGAGCAAAGGCACAGATCAGGGGATGGGGTTAACTTCCCCTACCTGGGTATAAAAAAATATTAACGATCAAAGGCCTTGAATATTGGTGTTTGTTTTGTGGTTTTTGAATTTTTCTAAATCCTTGTGAAGGCATTGCCCAGCCTGGAAACTTTATTTTTGTGAGTTTTGTTTTTGCTTTATTTGTGTTTAGATCAGGCCGTCCCTCCAAACTGGATGACCTAGCAAGAAGGAGACTGATCAGAGAGGCCACCAAGAGGCCAATGGCAACTTTGCAAGAGCTACAGGCTTTTATGGCCAAGACTGGTCAAAGTGTGCATGTGACAACAATATCCCAAGCACTCCACAAATCTGGCCTGTATGGTAGGGTGGCAAGAAGGAAGCCATTACTCAAGAAAGCCCACCTTGAAACCCGTTTGAAGTATGCAAAAAAACACTCCATAGCGATTCCATAGCCATGTGGCAAAAAGTTTTATGGTCTGACGAAACTAAAATGGAACTTTTTGGCCTAAATGCAAAGCGTTATGTTTGGCGCAAACCCAACACAGCGCATCACCCAAAGAACCCCATCCCTACTGTGAAGCATGGTGGTGGCAACATCATGTTATGGGGATGTTTATCATCGGCAGGGACTGGGGCACTTTTTAGGATAGAAAGGAAAATGAATGGAACAAAATACAAAGAAGTCCCTGAGGAAAACCTGCTGCCCTCTGCAAGAAAGCTGAAACTGGGACGGAACTTCACCTTTCAGCATGACAACGATCCAAATCACACAGCCAAAGCTACACTGGAGTGGCTAAGGAACAAAAAAGTAAATCTCCTTAAGTGGCCCAGTCAGAGCCCCGACCTAAATCCAATCGAAAATTTGTGGCATGATTTGAAGATTGCTGTCCATCAACACTCCCCATGGAACTTGACAGAGCTTGAGCAGTTTTGTACAGAAGAATAGTCAAATATTGCTAAATGTAGGTTTGCAAAGTTGGTAGAGACCTATCCCAACAGACTCACAGCTGTAATTGCTGCCAAAGGTGCTTCCACCAAGTATTAACTCAGGGGTGTGGAGACTTATCCAATTATGATCTTTGAGTTTTGTATTTTTAATACATATATTTTTTCTCAGTAAAACCTTTTTTCCCCTTAACAGTGTGGAGTATGGTGTGTAAATGGAAAAATATAAATCCTTGTTTAAATGTATGAAACTCTGAGGCACTGACACAACAAAATTAAGCCTCTTTGTATTTAGGCACATTTAACAGGCAAGGTTAAGTGATGCACTGCCATTGAGGATTCTGATCCCTGTCAGTCAAATATGACTAAAAGCTCTAGAATCACAGCAGCTGGTTCACACCCAGCCTCCGCACTGTTACAGTCACAAAGATGCCATTGTAATGATAGTCTTCCTAAGGATTAATACAACATTTTTATTTTATTTATATTAAACACGTCTTTCATTTTCTAGCACTCACTGTTTACAATATACACAATATACACAGAAGGTATGATTTAAGAATAGAATATAATGTTATCAACCATATATAATTCATACAAAAGGTTTTATATTGCCTGAATCCCAGTACAATGAAATCACATTTTAAATTTACAAGAGGCTGTCATCTGCAAATGTAACCCTGGCTCAGAAGTCAGCACTTGGCGTGGCTGGCTGATGTAAAATTCCACATATGGACAGATGGAAAATTACTAGTGGTTTCCTGGATGCTGTTGGGTAGGCTTAGTGCCATTGTACAGCAAGAAGGAAATAGAACTGGCTGACTATGCAGTATTTGCTAGTTATTTTCACTCAAAGAGCAAAGACAGGAAGGCTTGGATATAGCTGCCAGAATGGATTTCATATTAACCAAAATATTGTATTTCTCAATGTAAATAATCCTTCTACACTTATTTTGTATCATATGTATATATGACAGACCCAACCTAATCAGGACCATGGTAATGTGAACTGACCTATATGTAAAGGGAAAAAAAGTGTTTATTTGGTAACACACACACAAAAATGATCAGCTGAAACTCGTTGCAACTCATTTCTCTGTGTCCACTGTTGTAACTATAAAAATTCCCTGCAAGGTAATCACAAAATATAAGCTTTTTACATGTTATCCTTTTGAAATTCGATTGAAAGTCCTATAATGTTGAAACTGTTATTTTAAGCTTAACCATTTCATTTAGTTAATGCAGTCGCTTTTTTGCTTTAGAAGCTTATTGAAAAGCCGAAGCCTAAACATAGCACTAGCCTACATGATTCCATTTGTTCAGAAATCCACACAGGGTCTAAATGGAAATTGTTCTCACCCTTGACAATATGTTGTTGACTGATGGTGAATATCAATTAATCACTTGGAGCTTGAAAGAGGTACCAGTAGTGGAATGGAAGTGTTTTTTTTTTTTTTTTTAAGGAAAATATAAATAGTTTTAAAACTACATACAATAAAGTCTTTTACACTGTGCCCTTCGATAGTGTTTTAATTATGCAAGGTGTGAAATACCTTAATCCTTAAAAAAAAAATGAATGCCTATATGAACTTCTTTTACACGGACATATGTTATTACTATAATAGTTTTCCATTACTGCCCATTCATTTACTCTGCCTAGTTCTTAAATACATCTGAGTTTAATCAAATGTGCTCATTGATTGTAAGGAATTAGAAAGGGTTAGAATAGCATCAACCTGGCTTAGGTTTAAATCTTTTTATTTGGTCACAGAGAAATGTAGGGATATTTCCAGATCCTGATAGAGTGCTATTGGGCCCCTTGTGTAACTAAATGATTTCCTTTAGTTCATTATTACTTTCCTGTACTGTTCTCTTGGCTCCACTTATAACAGCAATCTATTTAAATGGCAGATCTCAAGTCTATGTGTTAATTAACTTACTGCATAGTAAAAGTCAAACACTATAATATTGGACATATTCAGAAAATTACTTTAGTACTTAACTCATGTATATTTAGTAGTAGTTCCAGATTTTAGTTTTTTTTTTGTTTGTTTTTTACCCAATTTCCTGTAAGCATCTGTGTGACCCGTAGACATGACCTTAAAATCTCAGCTGTTGAGGAATATTAAACAGACTGTACTGGCTCCAAAGGACCAAGACGCCTACGTGATGTTTACCTTATATAAAGCTAAATATAAAATATAAAGGTTAATGTATTTATATCATTTTAAAGTGTATCTATTTTATATGAGCTTAGCCTTTAAAACAGCTTTGCGTGTGTTTTAAAAGAGTTTAAAACTGTGGCTATCCCCTTTTCCAGATTTTATTATGTCCTTTTTGACCTGCTGTCATAGCATCGGCCTTTCCCTTTTGGTTCATAGAGTGGCACGGTATGAAGAGGGCTTCATGGAGGGAGGGTTTGTGTGTCCCTGCTGCTGAGCCTACTCTAACATTTTGTGTAAAATGTTTAATGGTTGTTGGACAATGTAGTTTTAAAAATCTTTCAATATATTCGATTCTTATTACAATTTTTTTTTTTTTAAATGTGAAGTGTCCACAATGAATGAGTATCGTGTGCTTTTATCGTTTACTGTTTTGGTTTCTGTGTTACTTTATTCATTTTTTGGAAGCTGTATTCTGCTGTTTCTGAGGTAATGGAAGAGAGTGATTGAAATGCCAAACTGTAGATTTCCTTTAATATTTATTTTTTAAAGATAAACTGACTCTGGCTCTATATGGTTTGAAGAATTGAAATAGAAGAATTAGCTCTATAAATCTGTTCCTGTTATCCCTGTGTTCATGACCCTAAAGTAATTTGACATCTTACTGTATATTTTATTATTGTTATTGCAAGGTATTAAACTGACAAGTTTGGTTTCAATAGAAAGTTCTTTATATGCCCTTCAAAAAACTTGATACAGAAAGGCAAAAGGAGAAATAGCAGCTAATTATGAAGACAGTGCTGCAGTCTGTGTGAGGTTTAACAAAAACTAACAGGTTGGTCTGGCTTCAGCTGTCACAGCATTAAGAGAGCCAGCCTGCGTGCTTCAGGAGGGTCTAATGAGGCAAGAAAGAGGTCTGTAGTTGGTTTAATACTAAATACATTTTTGTTTGGAGGGTCAGAGTTTAATAGGGCAGCGTGTAGATCTGCCACTTTTCAGATCATCAAAATAAACCCTATTATGTCATGGAACCACAATTAATTCACTTGATGTCCTGCTTACCTGCATTTTCATTTGTTATAACTCATTGCTACTTTACTGTACATTTGAATATAGCGTGAAAGAAATATTAAATGAGGAATGTAATTGGGTTTGACCATTACTGTTTGTGTATTACCTGCACATACAGTGTGTTATATTTCTTGCTTGCTCAGTAAGTTTCAGATTGATGTTTATTGTGATATTAAATAAACAATATAAATACTAATGAGTTAACAGTAAATACAATCAAATGTTGGATACTGTAGCCTCAGACCATAACAGCACAGCTGCAAAAGCATTATAGTTTCAGCATTATAGTACACTGGGAGGAGGAGCCAGGTTTCCTCCATTGGACCTCTGGCAGCAGTACAGGCTAGCGTATTGTGATCTGTTTCTGTTTAATTCTATGAAATAGCCTAATTAATGTAACACAATGTTTGTGTAAGCATTGCTTTTTAATAAGAGGGTGCACATTCAGCAATGTACCGGCTGGACCACCCGGTTTTATTGTAAGTAAGCAAAATTGGTCTCAATCTTGGCATCAGCACCCTTTTTCCATTGACGTTCGATTTTACCACCTGAATTAAAGATCTTGTTTGGTTGAGATTCAAAAGTTGTACTGTACCAGTTGATGTTTTTTTTTGTTTGTCTGTTTTACATCTACATTCATTTTCTCCAATTTTGAATACTCACTATCTGTGCTTAAAACATTTCACCTGTTAACCAGAATAAATGCCCCCAAATGACCCCCAATAAGCCTGGCTCTAACTTGGCTTATGATCTTGACTGACCTTAGAGTTAAGTCTGCTCAATATTTGGATAGACAACCTCTAATCAATTGCAGGTGCTGCAGTGCAGTAAAGGGTGTTGGTGGCACAAAAAGAGAGACTCTTTCCTATGTGCATAAGAGCCCCAAACCAAGGCCGGCCACCCACCCAGGACTGTTTTATTTGGACATTTTTTAACGTTCTGTCACTTTTTCAAAGTGAGGGTGTTAACCCTGGTGTTTCTGGTCAAATTCCAACAGAGGTCAAAACTCCAGCATGACTAAATTCCTTCTACTCTTACAGGTAGTCTAAATGCCAAAATATATGGGATGTCATATCCACTATCATCAGAAACCTTGAGGAATATGAAGGCCAAGATTAATGAATATTAGGTTGAATATCATATATGGATACATTGCTATTTTAGCTGAATGATGGCATGTTCTGTATTAGTCAAATTATTGGCTGGGTAGTCAGTTGATCTGTTTTCTTGGTATCTTAGTTTGTGGGGCTTCAGTTAGTGTAAACATAAACAGACCCTATTGAAGTTCTGGTTTTCTGTATGAATAAGAGGTGCTTGCTTCTTCTTTCCAGAATCCTACTTTAATAAGGTCTGTACTGGTAATATAATTTCCATAATATAGTGTAATGGAAAGTTTACCTATGTGCATAACCTCAAACCAAGATGAACCACCATCAGAATTCAATAGAGAAGTGAAACGGATTGGTCATAATTCTGTTTCAGAGGCCCTGCAGCTGTGAAATGTGAAAATAGCAGCTAGCCACAGAGGGTTTAATGACCCATTGAATATCATTGGATTCCCAAATAGTGGCAGCAAATGTAAAATCTGATTCAAGAACTATTTTTGACTCCAAAGTTGCCACAGTGATTGAATATTCAGTTTTTTTTCCAGCTTAAGCTAGTTCCACAAACACTGCTGAAATCAATGTGTTATGACATAATTTTTATATAGCACCTTTCACAGTGGACCACCATCACAAAGCAATTTACAGAGGTAGGCTGTGAACTGTACATTATATGCAGAGTCACATACAATAGGACATTGATTTATCATCTTATCCATAGGATGGAGCACAAGGAGGTTAAATTACAGGTTCACTGAGTGAGTCAGTCAGTTGTAGAGAGGATTTGAACTGGTGACCTTCTGCTTACAAGCTCTGGACTTTAACCACTGAACCACACATATCCACACGCCAGGATGGGTCAATGTGGGTTAGAGTCATATTGTTAAGAAATTAATATTTTCAATGTATGTTTGAGCATCAAAGTTTCAAGTTTTATTTTTTCAAAACAACAGCTGTATGTGTTCCCCCACCGCTTCAGTTTCCTCATGGAAGATTAGCAGAAGTTTTGGCCTTGAATCTATTTATTGGAAGGCATCGTTGATCCTCCCTCAGGAAAGTTCAAGTTTAAATACTGGCAGAATTTTCTTTTACTTAATTCAGCTTAAAATCAAAGTGGAAACCTTGAGTAGAAATACTTTGTAACCTGATAACTTTCCTTGGGTTAGAAGTTGACATATTTTGTAAGGCACTGTATCTCTTCGTTTCCAAGTACATGGTACAGCTTCCCCAGACTTGGGAGCATTTGTTGTATGACAGGTGCATACTGCTATGGCAACCAGTACCACTCAATAACTTAGTTATTTTTGGCATAATGTTTTCTCTTAAAGTATTCCTCTTTTCCAAAGGTATTATCATCACAATATGTTGCTTTAAAAAGTGTGTATTGGGAATATCATTGTGAAAGTGTAGGCTATTTAGTAAACTGTTTTTTTTTTCTTTTTGAAGACATCATTTTTCATTTCTTTTTCATCACCTGACAGAGGCATGAGTAATATTTACGCTTTATGCACAAGAGGTCATTATCTAATGCGTTGGTATTTGCTTAACTCCCAGTCAAGTACTGCTGAGTAGCCGCGATGTCTTGACACCGCATATGCACCCAAGTCAGAAATGCTCTTCACAGCATACCAGTGAAATAAAAAAAAAACACTTTAACAGAGATCAGCTTTGAAAAGCATTGAGGTGCCTTTTGACTCTTAAGTTCACCTTTAACCCATCACATTAATCATAAACTGACAGAGTTAACCCTCCATTAGGAATTTAAGTAAATTAGAGGGTTAGTCAACACTAAATATAAAGCAGATATATTACTGGTTCTAAGAATAACTTAAAACATAAGTAGTTTTTTAGGGTATTTCAGATGAGTAGAAAAATGGGGGTAAATTATTAGCATGAAAACTGTCCCTTATTATTTCCTTGTACACCGGTCTTCTGAACCCCCTCTGAATCATGATATTGCTACAGATAGCATAAAGGGATCCTAGAACCCGTTCCACAGACAGTGTGGTGGCTGAATAAATGGGCTTTACCCAATTCAAATTGACAGTAAGGTCTAGGGCTGCAGTCACAACTTATCTGCCTGCAAATGGACCGAGTTTGATTGGATGCAATCCTTTTTTTTTCAGTTAATTGTGTTCATGACACAATTTGCAAGTGCACTCAACTCGTTTAGTTATGGCTGTTACTGCTGCAGATGCTCCACTTCTTAAGATGTCTCGCAGTGAGATCATTTTGAAGAAGTGTCTTCAACTGAAGCCTATATTGTTCACAGTTTCTATTAAAACCCATCTCATTTAGCCTTTGTGAAAATACAGTCAGCAGCACTTAATCGTGACACTGATAATCAGGATTTCTGCTTAAATGGGACAGAACTCTGGGGAACGGTTCTCCCGAAAGCTATTTATGTCATTTAATTGGGACGCCACTTTAATTGGGATACAGTATTTTCAAATGATGAACGAGGGTCGGTTTCCAGAGCAAGACAGGATCACATAGTGCAGTACAGTGGCTACATGATTACGCTGTGACTTGCGTAAACCAGGTTGAACTCTTAAAGGAGCTGGATGGAGCCTCCTGTGGTTTTTTCAGGCTGTACTGGCAAAGAAATTTGGCGTGTCAACATTGCATGTGTCACATCTTGTGATAAGATGTGAATTCATTCTTTTTCATTTCATTTAGAAATAAAAAAAACCCAGCAATTTATTTTGTTTAGGAATAAAAAGAACAATTGCTGTATGAATTTCAAATAATGTGTGATGTGATTTAATTTTCTTTTGTAATGTTGTAAGTTATGAATATAAGTGTGACTAAGGTCCTTTGAAATGCCTCTCGTTTAATTGGGACAGCCACTTATTCTGTATATTTTAACATCTTCAAAGCGTCCCGATAAAGCAGTGCCAACTGTACTGAATAGATTTTAATGTTTTTGGTGAGTTTTGGCCATTTCAGATTGGATTTTGGTGTCTGATCAAATTTCTAATAGAGACATTTGGTTTTTTTGCTCTACTTGTCTCCTCAGAATATGAACTAAACTACATGCAAAATGTTCAAATTGGGTTAAGGAAGCAAACTCCTGTCAGTTAGTCTGCCAAATGGCCTGAAACCACCTCTTTAGGTTGACTCAGTACTGTTTGTTTCTAAAGTTCACACTCTACACCAAACCGTATCTAGTGCAGATCGAACCCTCTAAACAAACCCAGTATGAGCACAGCCTAAGAAATTAAACAAACTACAAACTTGAGAAAGTGTTATTTAGCTAATGATAGAAAATGTTTTTTAAAGCATTAAACATGATTACTCCCTTAAGACTTACTGACTGAAAACAGTGTTTACTTTTGATGGTGGTTATGAAAGGAGTTATATACAATAAAGATTGATTGATTGGATAGTTAAAAAAATCACAGAAGTGGCCTTCTTCTGGGTATGAGGGCTTGTATGTTTGTAATAAAAAATAAGACAATTATACCATGCTCCCAATGGTTTTCATTATAAATGCTGCTATGTGTTGTCATAGCAGACCTGCTAATGCAAATCAGACATTGACATTTCCTGATTATTTATTAATAGTTTGAAATCTTGCTCCTCTAATAAAAGGCAGGTAGTTTGTACAGCTGTCAATGTTTTTTTTTTTTTTTTTTTTTTTTTTTTTTTTCCATGGATGTGCGCTGCTAGGTTTAATAGATCCAGCCTGGACAACCAATGATACTTAGAGGCTGTGCTTCTAGGAGGCAGTGTGGTTCACTGATTAAAGTCCAGGGGCTTGTAACTAGGAGGTCACCAGTTCAAATCCCACCTCTACCACTGATTGACTCACTGTTTGATGTCTGAGCAAGTCACTTAACCTTCTTGTGCTCCATCCTGTGGATGAGATGTTAAATCAATGTCCTATTGTAAGTGGCTCTGCATGTAATATACAGTTGACAGCCTATCCCTGTAGTTTTTATGATGGTGGTCCACTGTGAAAGGTGTTATATAAATATATTATTTTAAAAAAAAATCTAAGTGCCCATTTATTGTACCCCTGATTTTCACAGCAGTTTAGAATGCCTGATTATTTTACCTGTCTGCAGTAATTTCCCACAACAGCTCAGATGAACTGAAGGTCAGTGGGAATCCAATCCTACGGCTAAGCCAATTGTCTCTTTACACTGAGGAATGGCAAGCTACAGTTCTCTGGTGGAAACCCAGAATTTCATACTTTTGAACATAATGTTTACAATGTACAGAAACATTTGTGTTAGTCTATTCTCTTCCATTGAGGGATTGAGTGCCCCTCCTGCCAAAGTGTGGTTGGTGGTTTGCACAGCTTGTGACCACAATTTATCAAACTAGCAATCAATAGTAATGTAACACTTTTTTACCTGGAACAGCAACAAGCACTGATGTTATTACAATATATAAGGTACAATTACTATGCAAACATTTTGACTTTTTGAATGTCTTCTCTCAGTACGTTACACTAATGAAGGCCTTACCTGGAAAAAAAACAAAACAATTGTGCAATACTGTACCTGCATGTATAGTTGAAATCAGGTTGGTCCTCTGAACCTCACTGAGTTTGGCATTGCTGCACATTTGTTGTCAGATTCAAAATAAGGAAAAATGATTGGTTCCTTGTAGGTACCTATAAACCTAGTGAATCATAGCCACCCACGGAGCACTAGAACCAAGAATCTATGGCCAAAAGTTTTCCATCACCCTATAGAATTAACTGATTTTGCTTCATAAAGTTGAATGAAACCTGTTGAATAATGTTACGTTAACAGAGTGAACATATTGAACCACAGCAGAGCCACACAGGATTGACAGAACTGTACCGTTTATCAACAAAGCAACTCTATTATGGGAGGAGAGTGCAGGGCTTTATACTTGTGATGTGCCTTGTTCAATACAGGCAGTGTTACTTTCTTTTATCCAGACGCATAATAAAAACAAGGATCCGCCAAATTCTGTGTTTTTCTTTTCATTTCAGGCTTTTTGAATAATGTAATCTAAGGTAACACAGATTTTAACCAGATGAGCAATTTGATCATCCAGGGATGACATTGCAACAAATCAAGCTGGAGAACAAGCATTTTTAATTTCCATTTTTCAAAAACGTAGCTTATTGATTTGGATTTGGAGTCTGCCACTGTGCTATTAGCAGCAGTGTGTGTTTCTTTTGTGCCAAAATTTTTTTTTTTTTCTTTCCTGGCACTGGTTCCAAAAAAAACCAGAAAAGATTGTAATTAGCAAATTACAGTTTTACGGCGGCCAAAAATGAAGAAAGAGACCTGTCAACGAAACACTTTTAAACTAAGCATGCTTTGCAGTAGTCTGCAACAAAGTAATTGCAAGTGAATTGAAAGCAGGAACTGAAGTCGACAGTTTCCCTGAGACTGGTGTCTGGTGGGAATGTTACATACTAAATTAGGGGCTTTGTTTATGAAAACATTAACATTGGCCCTAAACATTATGCTGCACCATAATTTCAATTTATTGATTTCCTTATTTACTTTCATAATTGTATTCATTATCGTGCAAACTAGTGGGCATATTATGCTGCAAACTGATTTGTATGGTAATACATAATGTATTTAAATGAGGCACCCCACTCTGAATAATGAGCTTTATTCACACCATATTTACTAAAGGGAGATAATCGTGCACCCTAAAGCAAGCGATAATTAGTTAGTTTGGAAACCAGAAATGAACCACCAGCAGGCACACTATTTAAACCTATTTGTTATGGGCTGAAATTTAGTTGGCAACATGGCATAGGAGGAGGAGGAGGAGGAGTAGGAGAAGGGAATGCATTTTCAGAGCATGGCAAACTCTTCTTTGGGCTCCCTGAGGAGGAGATGATGGGAAGGTATCACTTGAGCACAGTTATTATATTGGCTTTGTATAATCAGCTACAAACTGATCTTGAGTCAACAATTGTCAGCAGTATTGCTGTGACTGGTCTAGTGAAACTGCTGTGCTCATTACGTTATTTAGCCTCTGGCTCTTTTCAATCTACCGTGGGTGCAGTTGCTGGGGTTTCCCAACCTACCTTTTCGAGGTGTTACCAGCAGGTACTGCATGCCCTGCTGAAGCTCATAGGAAATGATATTACATTTCCCAACAGGAAGTGAAAGCTGGCTTCTCCTAGGTTGCTGGCTTCCCCAATGTGATGGGTGCTATTGACTGTACTCACACAGCGCTGTCACCCCCAAGTGAAAGGAAGCATTTTCTCCAGAATAGGAAGTATTTTCATTCCCTGAATGTACAATTGGTGTGTGACTCTCAAATGAAAATCATGAATGTGGTTACCGGCTATCTTGGTAGTGCCCACGATAATTTTATATTGCAACACAGTGGGCTTTTTGAAAGCTGTAAATATGGGGAAGGATGGTAGTTGGGTGGCTGTTGTTACATTCAAGTTGTTAATGCTGTGGACAGAATTTAAATTACTGGTTAATTTGCGATAACAGTTTTGTTGAATTGTTTATTAGGTGATGCAGGATATGGGCTAACACCATGGCTTTGAACCCCTGTAGCTGATCCTAGCAGTCCAGCAAAGATGCAGTATAATATAGCATACATGTCTACACGCTCGATCACTGAGTGGACATTTGGTTTGTTCAAAAGTCGATTCAGGTGTCTAGGAGGTGTGTTACAGTATAGTCCTGCAAAATGTTGTGAGATAGTTGTTGCATGCTGCATTCTGCACAACAGCTATCAACAATTGTTTACCAGGGGGCATGTGAGCAAGGCTACGTATGTATAATCAATATTTCTCATATAAGTATATAAGTAGAATAAAAAGAAAATTAAGCTGTTGCACAGCATTAATTTTATTGCATCTGCATTCAAGGAAAAAGGCTTTTTTCTTTTTTTTACATCAGACAAGGAATACATGTTAACATTAAAAGGTAAGCTTATTCCTGTTATCGTGACAAAATCATATCCATAGCAATGAGTGTAATGGTTTTATTTCACCTTCTACATTGCAGTAATTATTTCACAATGTTTTTTTAACATGTCTGTGTCTCTTTGGCTGTGACCCAGGGCATTGACCTTGTGTTGTATGGCTGGCCATATTGTCTGCTTTCTGAAAGCAGGAGTTTTGGAACAGACTGGACCAAACAAGGTATTTTTTAAAACAACCTCCTCAACTCGAATTTCTAACTCCTCTGCGTGCAGTTTTGGTTTGCGCTGGATCTGCCCGTCCCCTGCGGAAGGCTTTATCTGTTGATTACTTATTTTTGGTCAACGTAAGCCACCTTTCACAACAAGACAGTGACCAAAAGATATACCTGGACTGCTGGGGCTTTTTATATCACAGTGGTCATGGATAAGTCTCTCACATTATCGTGCACATTAAATTATCGCTCACAATACATGTAGTGTGCACGCTATGGTATGTAAATTAGCTAAATAGTGTGCACATAAATAAGTGAGTTCTGTGTTAGTAAATGGAGCAGTAAATTTAGATTTATGGTGCTTGTTAGACTCACTACTGAATGTGCATGATCCAGCTACATTTAGTGCCCTTTTGTAAATTAGATCCTAGGCTTGAAATATGTCTTACCAAAAACATGTCCTGAAACAATCAATATAAACCTTTTCATATAAAAGGCTTATAACCTTGTCTTATAAAAAAAAAAAAAAAAGTCTTATGCAAATACTTTTTTTTTTTTTTTATTGCTGAAGATGTAGTTATGATAAGCATAACATTTACAGTAAACAAGAAATAAATG
>NC_054563.1:8070144-8095144 GCF_017654505.1 Polyodon spathula | reverse complement strand
ATTTTAGATTGGATTCAAGTCAGGACTTTGACTGGGCCATTCAAGAACATTAGTTCTCTTCTTGTTCAACCACTGCAGTGTGGCTTTGGCTTTGTGCTTCAGAACATTGTCCTGCTGAAATGTGAATTTCCTCCCCAGTTTCAGAGTCTTGGCTGACTCAAACAGGTTTTCCTCAAGGATTCACCTGTACATTGCACCATCCAATCTCCCCTCTATCGTGACAAGCTTCCCAGTACCTGCTGAAGAGAAGCATCCCCGTAACATGACGCTGCCACCACCATGCTTGACAGTTGGGATGGTGTTGACTGGGTGATGTGCAGAGTTGGGCTTGCACCAGACGTAACGCTTGGAATTTAGACCAAAAATTAAATTTTTTGTCTCGTCTGACCACAAAACCTTTTCCCACATGTCTGCAGTTTAAGATGAGGCTTTTTGAGTAATGGCTTCTTTCTTGCGACAGGTCCATACAGGCCAGCTTTGTGTAGGGACCAGCTTATTGTTGATGTGTGAACACTGACTCCCATCTCAGACACAGGATTTTGCAGCTTTCTCAAGGTCATTGTTGACTTCAGAGCGACCAAACCAGTTTCCTGCTTGCCTGGCTGCTCAGTTTGGGAGGGCGACCTGATCTGGGTAGTGTCTGGGTGGTGTGATGCATCTTCCACTTCTTAATGGTGGACCTCACTGTGCAGAGACGGATAATCAGTGCCTTTGAAATTTTCTTGTACCCTTCTCTACCTCTCTGACACTTTATCCCTGACTTGTTTCGAAAGCTCCTTGGTCTTTATGGTTGCTTTCTTGGATCGCTATGTGAGTTGCAGCTTGAAAGTCTTTATTTACTTGAAGGAAATTATCAATAAGTTAAACCACTTTGAGTACACACAGGCTGAAACCATTTCATTAATTTTGTTACCTTTCAAACAAATCATTTGCACCTGAGCTGATTTAGGGCTTCAGTAGCAAAGGGGTTGAATACTTATTCAACTGGGATTAATCTGTTTTTCTGTGTAAATCTTAGTTATTTATATTCTATATGCATTTTTTAACTTTACCAATATGGAGTAGTTTGTGTAGATTCTACATGTAAAGTCTAATTTGAAAGCGTCGTGGCGTACGTGAAAACTTTGCAGGGGGGTAAATACTTCTGCAAACCACTGTGTGTGTGTGTGTGTGTGTGTGTGTGTGTGTGTGTGTGTGTGTGTGTGTATATATATATATATATATATATATATATATATATATATATATATATATATATATATATATATATATATATATGTACTACAATGCCTGCAGTACTCATGTGAATTCAAATCTGAGCACTTTCAGTTTTGATGTAAATACTTTCCTTTTCTTCCTGAAGCACTTACCTGAACTTGCAGCTAAAAATCTAAAATACGGTTTTCTTGCGTCTACATTTTTTGGCACCCAGAAACAATTCTGACTGTAGGACATGTTGGTTTCCTATCTATGAAAAGAATGTTAGAAATACAATAAGGATGATCACTCTAACAGGTTTTTTTTTTAATCTTTTTTTTTCTTTTGCGTTTCAGATTCTCAGTTTCCAATTGACATACCAGCAGTCAAACAAGATCATGATTTTCTTGAGAAAGATCTTGTAGAACCTCTTTGCCGGTAAGTACTGTAACAGAAACGCTCTGCTAACTGTGTAACTGGTGGTGGTGTGGTAACATTTTCAGTGGTTGAGTGGTGTTCAAACTAAAGATACATCCCTGGGCTCCAGCTATGAGCTGTTATATATAACACTAAATTATTACAGTAAATGGGAGTATGGTTTTAGTCATCTGTATTTATTAGCATCTCATCATTATGAAATGAATGATGTATGGCATTTATTCTTGGTTTAATAATGCTGTGTGTTACAAATACGAAGCCTCTGCTGAATTAGGCTATGGTTAACTGGTTAAGAAGTTATTGCTTTAAGCCCTGCGAGAAGCTGATTAGAAGCTCACCCCAGTCAGCTACCTGGCATGTCACCACCTTGTATTCCTACCAAAGCCATAGCAAGAAGACCCTGTAACACTGATGAGTCTGTAGTGGCTTTACATTGTAATTGTATCTCTTATGTTCTATGGTCAGTGGAATGACTAATAGGGGATATTATATCATAGATGCTAATTATTTTCTGAATAGGCTTTTCTTTAAGCCTGATCAGATCCAGCCTTAGTGGTGGATTATTTTTGCTGCCAATTCTTATCTAAACCTGAGAGGTGGAGCAAAGCAGAAATTACCACTAGGATAAACATGAGAAATGTGCTAGTGCTAGAAAGTAACCTAAAAACAATTTACTGGCACGACTCATGTAGTTAAATCAGTGTAACATCTGAAATGCTGCTCTGCTTTTATTACAAGTAAAGCAGTAAACATCATGGCAAAGCAACTGTTATGAAGGTATGTGTGTTTTATTTTTTCTATGAAGTAGCATCTTTTAAACCTTGTTTTTAAATCTGGTTGCAGGGCTCCCCACTATCCTCAGTAGTAAAGTAATGCAGTAATGTCACAGGCCCCCCCGTTGCCTCTGATCTCTGGTCATTCCCTGTGTATCAGTGTTACTTGATATTCAAAGGCTTCCCTGCCTCTGGGGGTCAATGGCTGTCAGTCTCAAATAACAAATGTCTATGTTAAAACAGCTCATACTACCCCCTGTCACCACTTTGTACCTGCGCAGTGAGGGGTTACAGCAGATTGACTTTGTGTGGGACAGTCAAGACAAACAGGATGGCTTCAGATAATTACCACTTTAGAGGGATGTGAAGCCTTTGTTGTCAAGGAATACACATATCATGTTTAAAGCCGAAGTATAGTTGTTACAAAGGCGACTGTGGGATCTTTTTTCAGCAGTTGCTTGGGTCACTCTTTTACATTTAAATGTATAATTTATTTGAAATAACTAACAATATTGTGACAAAAAGATGTTAATATTTCCTTACCACATTTGAGTCTTGCATTCAAACACTTGGCTTTATTTACACATTTAAAAGCCAATAATTTGAACGATACAGAGTTTGGCAGGCTTTTATCACTAGAGCAAAATCCGCTGCTTAATTTAGTAACATTGGTGTAAGGTCAGTTGGAAGATTAGTTAATTTGTTTAAAAAAGGCAAAACAAAAAGAGAGTTTTTATATACAGGGTATATATAAAATGAAATTAACATTTATTTTGAAACACTGTTATTTTAAGAGCCATTTGCCGGAACCTTAGACACGTGTCTGTGTTTTGACCAAACTTTAATTAGGGGTTAGTGAGTTCAATGAAAAGGCAAGCTACTAAACATGTTTGTGCAGGGAGCAGGCTTGTTTGGCAGTGCAGTAATTCAAATATAGTGTACCTTTCCCTCCTTGGGTTGAACAAACACCAGTCTCTGCTTGTTCAGAAGCCTTCTACATTCTGAGTAAAATCCAAAGTCTCAAATTAATCAGCCTTACAATGGCTAAACTAATTACAGTATTGGTACATTTTGTTATAATAAATTGAATCCATCACAATAAATGAATGCATTTTGCTTGAAAATGGATTACATTAGCAGGAGTGTTAAGTGCTTTGATGACAGTAGAAGGCGGAGAGGATCATTAGTGTTCTTTGCAAAGACATTGGCGGGTGGGTCTAATCGGGTGGAAGGAGCCTCGCGATGCTATTGGCTAGAGCTTACTGAGTTCTAGAGTTGGCTGGCATGCAGACACACTGGCAGCCTATTGGCTGCAGCAGTTAAACAAGTCAAAGCCAATTGGATGCAAGCAACTACAGAGTTTTCAGCAGCCCTTTTAAACCAATTAACCAGGCTAATTGAATGTTTGGCATAGGCAATCTGTTGTTATCCTGTTTTAGGCAGAGCTTCTTCTTACAGTAAGAGACTGGCTGCATTTCTTCATTTTGAAATATCTGAATTGTTCTTCTTACGACTCAGGGAGGTCCCAGCTTGTGCAGTAGGCACAGCCTTTAATTTTGAAATGCATTGCGGAAGTCAACCAGATATCACAAGACAGAACTCTGGTGACATTTATTTACGACTTGGAATATCTCAAATTGTGGATTGTGTCTTGCTTCCAGGCGACTGAACACGTTGAACAAGTGTGCCTCTATGAAACTAGACGTGAACCTTCCAAGAAAGAAAGTAAGTGCATGTTTTTAAATTCACTTTTTGTTTTTTGTGCAGAATTTTAAAGTTGGTTTGTTATACAACTGTCTAGACCATGGTTGGATTTATTTTACAATTGGAAGTTTGCACTTGTTTACCCTTTATTCTCTGTAGCTGATATACCAGCTTATTCTTAAGTTTAAATATAATTTATTGTAGCACATTACATAGAACAAATGACAAATCTACAAATTATGTAAGCAAGAAAAAGCGTATCTGGTCAGAAGCATTCTACCTCACCAACTTTTAAAGTGCTAAACTGTTCTCTAATGAAGACAACCCTTTATACAGTAGATTGATTGTAAAATACATTATATGAAACCATCACACTATTCTGCATATAAAAGTTTACCATGGTGTATTTATACAGTATGTTTTCATGCTTTTCCATATATTATTCTGTATATGTGCCATTTATTTGATTTACAGTACTGTTATTTGTTTGTTCTTGCTTTACCCTGTGTTCACTATTTTTTTCTACACTGGGGAAAATGTACATTTAAACTATATGTGAACTGAGGGAAAGAAAACATGGTTTTGTTTCAGTGACCAAAAAGCCAGAATGAATAAATCCTGGCAGGCTGAGAACCACCTTGGTTTGCCCTTCTCACTTTTTTCAGCAGTGTTGTTTAATAGCAATGAAGAACAAGAGAAAGCTTGATAAGGTAGAAGAAATGCCACCAGAAAGTTCAAGTGTTTCTTATTAATGGTATAGAAGCACTGGAGACCCCCCAGTAAAGTACAGAACAGTGTACAATATTATATATATTCTAGAGGCACCTGGGGGGTCACATGAGAATACTCTCTGCAGTGGGAATGCAAACAGACACACTGGAAGCAGTCAGTCTTTTGATTACAGAGATAACCTATGTTAAGGTGTTAATGGAATAGATTAGCACGATGATACATTTCAAACCATGGTGTGTTGCCTCTGCTGGGCTGTCATGGTTACAGCTGTTTTGTTTGAGGATCTTCAATATGAATCACCTTTTAGAAGTGGCAGTGGTCAGATATAACGGTTACAGAGCTCTAGTTAATTGTATTCTAGTAGAAACATTTGAAGTATGCTAAGGCCCTTTATAAATGTTTACTGCAGTATTACATGGTAAATGAATAATAAAAAGTAGTACAGCTGGTTAAACACATGCAAACAAAGTGAAGCTCAAATATAATAAGCCATCTTTCTCCATTATAGGGTACAATATAGGCAAAAGATATACTAATTCAGTGTGCCCAAAATAATAAAGTAACATCTTAAAAATGTATAAAAATGATAGGTATTCAGTAATATGCTACTGTATATCAAACTGTAAAGTATGAATTTCAAACTAATTAATTTTATGTTTAATATTGGGAAGAAACAGTATGCATTTTGTATTTGCATAATCGCTGGCAAGGATAGATTGAATAAAATAGTTTGTTCCATTAAAAAAAAAAACATATAATTTAAAAAGAACTATAGTTTAGCATTCAGCTATTTCTAAAGACATTGCCACATCCTCCCAGAATTTCCTGTTTAAATGCGATAAAATCATCTAGTGTTATTGTACCTATGACTTATTTGTGAAGCAACTGGCTTATCACATTGCTTTAACTGCACACAGCTTTACAAACAATGTATCTTTTTCAACCTGTGTTATTATAACAGCTTACTAATATACACAAATGAGGGGCAGTGTTTCACTGATTTGACTGTTTTCAGAGTGAAGACTCAGATGAAGAAGACCTGTTTGCGATCAGTGACAAATGGACCTTCCAGCGGAGCAGCAGGCGATGGTCCCGGCTGGAGGACATTGACTCGTTCCTCTGCCGGTCGGAGAGTCAGGGCCCCCTGGAGAGCATGACACTGAAGAACACGACCAGCAGTGAGAGTGTGTTGACGGAGCTGAGTGAGCCTGAGATCTCCTCCTTGCACAGCGAGAGCAGCGGAGGCAGCCAGAGCAGGAGTCTGACAGCTACCAATAGCGCGACCACAGACTGCTTTGACAGCTCGAGACGGAACTGTGCAGAAACCACAATCATGCTTGACTCCTCCTTAGTCACCGTCTCTCACCCACAGGCCCCCAAAGACATAACAAACTATGAGCTCTCTTTCAAGAATGAAAGGCAAACTAGGACCAAAGCCAAGGACTTTCTGAAGCGGATGGACGCTCTAAGAGCCAAAACCACATCTGGAAAAGCAAAGACCTCTGGGAAATCAGGTACTGTAGTGATTAGCAGCCCTATGCTGCAGCAGGAGCCTGAGTCTCTAAAAACAATGCACTGTGTGGATTTGATAAATGGAGATCTGGGGGGATTGCTGGTGGAGCCGTCTCAAGGCTGCTCCACCTTGCAGTCCAGCAGTGACAGCAGCCACTTGGAAACAAGCGACAGCACAGAGAGCACGCCCAGCCTGAAGGATCACAAGGCCCTTCGTGCTGCCCATAAGCGCAGTGGCATGTACCTGGAGGATGTTGACATCTTCTCAGGGACTCAAATTAAGAAAGTGGCAGAGCAGAACCGCAGGAACGAGTTCCGCTCGCACGAGAACCTGGTGGTGCACATCCCCAAGGACCACAAGCCCGGCACTTTCCCCAAAGCGCTCTCCATTGAGAGCCTCTCACCCACCAACATCGGCTCTTCTGTGAACTGGCACACTGGAAGTGTCTGTCTGGACAGGCACCCACCACATTCCAAAGAGCCTCGGCCCACCACCCAGTGCTTCCCCCGAGGAAGACGGATCAGCATCTATGACAATGTACCTGGATCTCACTTGTATGCCAGCACAGGGGACCTGATGGACCTGGAGAAAGAGGATATTTTCCCCCACTTGGATGACATTTTACAGCACGTCAACGGGCTGCAGCAGATCGTGGACCACTGGTCCAAAAACGTCTTGCCAGAGGATGGGTCAATACATGGGGAGTCTGGCTTGCAATCTTCCAGTCAGATCACTCTGGATTTCGAAGGGAATTCTGTATTGGATGGTAGGACTACTCCAAGTGACAGGGACAAGGATGGGGTGTCCCTGAATGAGTCAGAGTCGGTGGGAATGAGAGAAAGGAGAGACTCTGGAGTCGGAGCGTCATTGACCCGACCGAACAGGTTAGTAACTCATCTTGTCTTGTGTTTGTTGTTCTAACTCTAAAGTAGTGTGAGGGGTAGTTAAAAAGCTCTGTTGAAAAGCCTTCTGAAGCCAGCTAAAAGCCAACAGTGATTAAAGTGACTGCTTCAATTGAGCTATTACATTCAAATAGGTGTAGTGGGTCAGTTATTTTCTGACCTGATTAAGTAGAGAGTTTCCACTTAAGCATAATTGTTTTCATAGTCATCTGATAAATGTGCAGTGATGTTTGTTGTGCATTGAGGGAGAGTGAAACTTAACCCTGGTGAAACATTGCTTAATAGTGTTTTGAAGCAACAGTATGTTTATTGTTGGCCTGCTTTGGCAATTCGATAGAAATGGTTAATTAATGGTTTAGGATTACTTTGTCTACATAGCATTGGTTAATGGTTGGTAATACTGAACTACCAACAAGCATGCAGAAAAGGAGTGAATTGGTCCAACTAGTGATGGTTGATTTAATTTATTAAAATAATAATAACTTGGTATGTAAAAAATGTTTTTTTTCTAGCTTAGTGGAATGTTAGACTGTCATTTTTCTTTTCCTTGTCAATTATCTGGCTTGCTGCGAAGAAACTGTATCTGTCTGTATTAAATTAAATAACATTGCAGACCCATGATGAAGTTATACAACACACCCCCATAGACATTAACTATAATTCAAACCAGACCTTATTCCTAGCCAACTTCCCTAAACTTGTAGACTTGAAGACCTCCAATGTATATGGCATGTGCGTTTCCTTTTTCTTTACCTGAAGTACTGTATTTAATTTGAATCCTTCACACGTTAGGATGAGGTGGCCCAGCTTCCAAATCTCCCATCGTCTGAGCCACTCCATGGCCTCGCTGCAGATCAGGAACCAATCAGCGGGACAGCTGAGTCTCCTGCAGAGGTTCTCCCTCCTCCGTCTCACAGCCATCATGGAGAAGTACTCCATGTCAAACAAACACGGCTGGTCCTGGTGAGTACACTGCCTAACTGACAGTTGAGTTGAGTTTTGATGATACAATAGGTTTTTTTTTGTGTTTTTTTTTATAGGCAACTGTTTTTGTCTATAGTGGCTGTATGAGCAGAGTGTTAAACTGTAACAGTACCATTCAGTCTGCCTGCAGGGGACTAGGGAAATAACTTCACTTCGACTTGCAAGCTAGCGGAGGTAATGTCTGGAAGATGCTTTAGCTGTGAAAGTCCCTCCTGCAGGAAGTGAGCTGTGTTGTGACCCGTGACAGCTAGCTGTTTGTCTTTGTTTTTCACATCCTTTTTAGCTCTTCTTTCCCGTTGCCTGTCTAGGTCTTTCTAACAATAAACAGTCAATTCAGCCCCTAAAGCATTAGAGATCTTGGGTATCTTTATCTTGTTCCCTCAGGGACAAGTAGGATTCCTTAGTGTTCAATGGACCAGCTCAGGGTTTTAAATGGGGTGAAACAAAGCTTTTAGTAGTAGCAGTGTATGCAGGTCAAAAAAGCTGGGAAAGATGTTTAATTATAGATTAATTGCAGAATTTAGTTCTTAGAAAACAGAGACAAATAGCCATATATCTACATAGTAAATTGTAATGTTAGCATTGGCCATTTATTAAAAATATATTAAAAATACAACATTCTAAAACAGTATCATTTTATGGCTGACTGTCACAAAGACGGCCGGAGTGGGTGGCGTCAGACCGGAGCCAGGAAATAAACAACAAGAGAGGTGGAGTTTGGTGGAGCTGAGCGAATGGTCTCGATCAGCATTTAATAAGTGAACAGAACAGTCAGGAAATAAAAAGGTTGCAACAAACAAAAACACAGGACATGGCACTTGTCGCCAAAATAAAAAGACAAACAAAACGGACTATACAGACAAAACGCGGTGAGCAGATATTTTAACAATTACGATTATTATTACAATTATTACTATTACCTCCATCTCCTATCCCATTCTCCAGTCACCGTACACACAACCCCGAGTGGGTGAAAACATGTAGCTTTTATGTAGCTGTACCGTGACTCGATTGCTAATCAATCATTCAATGGGGGTTGAGGTACAACTGCACGTGAATTAATAAAGTGCAATTCCCCGTGCTCACATATTATTACGTTTTACTTGCACATGAAGTGCTGTGCAATCCTCATACCTAAATACAAATATACATTTTAAACACTTGTGTTACACAGACCCATTTATATCCTGTGTACCAATGACTATACACCAACATTAACACACAACACAAAATACACAGAGGGGCAGGCACTTTGCCACACTGACTTATAAAAACAGATTCCTTCTCTTGCTAAGATGCAGTTTAAAAATGTAGATGACATAAAAAGCCATGGCTGTTGATCTTACTTAACATTAAAATGTATGTACCAGTGTCTCAGGCTCTAACTTGCCCCTAGAGTTTTTTTTTTTTTTTATGAAAAACATATTGTTTCCTTAGATGGAAAAGCTACCCCTGTTTCGTACAGAAGGAGGACTGCTGCTTATCACAATGAGAGAGCACTTGGTGGCTTTTTATTTTTGTTCAAACATATATTCTTGGTTTGTTGCTTTCAGGTCTGTGCCAAGGTTTATGAAGAGGATGAAAGTACCCGACTACAAAGACAAAAATGTCTTTGGTGTTCCTTTGATAGTTCACGTGCAGAGGACTGGGCATCCACTTCCCCAGAGCCTGCAGCAAGCATTGCGCTTCTTGAGGAGCAAGTGTCTGGATCAGGTTGGTGCCCATTGATTATCCTATTGTATTAAATATCTGGATTTCTTTGACAAAATTACTTGCTAACATGTCTGAGCTTTCTACCCAACTATATGCACTGTATTTACAGGTGCATAATCGTTTATAACCACTACCACTAAAAAGTAACATAATTCAATTCTCTGTATGACAAAAAAAAATTATCTATATATATATATATATATATATATATATATATATATATATATATATATATATATATATATATATATATATATATGGACCAAAAGTCTCAGACCTGCTGCATTTTTCTACTCTGATGCATTATGAGCATCAACAATTTCCTCAAAGCCTCCACTAGTGTTTTCTACTATTATAACAACCTTGACTTGCATAAAGATGGAAAAACACTGAGTGAATCAGCTTGCATTACTCGATTTTCAAGGTGTGGTAATCGAAGCATAACACCGTGGAACAATTTTTTTTTATGTTTGTTTTTTGTTCCTGGGTAGTAAGTGTTATTTCCTAATTGCTTATGCCTCAAAAGTATAGAAAATGGCTATTATTCCCCACAAACTTTGTTTTTGTGACCAGGACAGTGATATTTCAAAATATCACTATTTCCAATGGGAAAACAGGCAAATGTGTGTCTTTTCGTTCACATAAAGTCAGAAAAAAACAACATATGAATCCAAATTAACATGTATTTATACTAAAGTAATACAAAAATGACTACAAAAGATTACAATTATACTGTATTTACAGTATAATCGTAAATGTCGAAAAACTACTCACTTCTAAATCTTTTGTAGTCATTTTTGTATTACTTTAGTATAAATACATGTTAATTTGGATTCATATGTTGTTTTTTTCTGACTTTATGTGAACGAAAAGACACACTGTGGCAGGCTGGTGAGTGGATAGAGGCCCAGAGACAGTCTGGAGTTCAAAAAAATAACTATTTTATTATAAGCACAAAAATGAAAGGGCACAAGGGCCAAAACAAAGCAATTTAAACACAAATAAAGCAAAAATACACTCACAAAAATAAAGGTTTCCAGGCTGGGCAATGCCTTCACTGGATTCAAGACATTCAAAAATCACAAACACCAAAACACCAACCTGCTTCCTCAGCTCCCTCCCCCTAAATGAAAAGCAGAGGCCTCCTTTTATGTCAGGTGGCTGGGCGTTGATTGATCATTAATTAAACTAATCATCTAATCAACCCCAGCCACCTGAACACAATGATCCCAGGCAGGTAGGGGAATTTAACCCCATCCCTGCCAATTTCTAAAGAGCAGAGCTGTGCTCTGCCACACACACATTTGCCTGTTTTCCCATTGGAAATAGTGATATTTTGAAATATCACTGTCCTGGTCACAAAAACAAAGTTTGTGGGGAATAATAGCCATTTTCTATACTTTTGAGGCATAAGCAATTAGGAAATAACACTTACTACCCAGGAACAAAAATTGTGTTACATAGTGTAATCAACTACAGAGAAACATCATCTGTAATTGACAATCCCAGGACTGGAAGACCCAAAAAGCTATCGAACAAGGATGCGCCATACTTGAAGGTAGTATCTTAAGGAATAGAAAGAAGACAAGCCTTGAATTGACAACAGAACTGGCAGAAACACAGGTGTCGTTGTCCATCAAATCAACAGTACAAAGGTCACTCTTGAAATCAGGACGTAAAGGATGTGTTGCAGTAAGAGTACATCTTTAAGAAAGGGAAACAAGACTGAAAGGCTAAAATTTGCAAAAGAATAAAGAAATTGGACTATGGAACAATGTCAAAGGTGCTTTGGACTGTTGATGCATGGACACCAACACCTTTGCCTTCTGCAAGTTCTGTTGTCAATTCAACATTTGTCTTCTTTCTGTTCCTCAAGGATATTGTCTTCAAGTATTGCTCATCCTTGTTTGACAGTTTTTGGGTCTTCCAGTGCTGGGTTTGTCAATTACAGATGATGTTTCTCTGTACTTGTTGATTACGGATACCACACCTTGAAAATCAAGTGATGCAAGCTATTTCACTCAATGTTTTTCCTTCTTATGCAAGTCAAGGTTGCTTTAATAGTAGAAATATCTATATCTCAAAAGACTTTTGTGAGGTCTAGAGACTCTGTGACTCCTGATATTGGCAGGGTTACTTTCCCAGTAGTTTTCTTAAACTAGTCTGAGCTGTGATTATGTCATCAGTTGGCTCAGATTTCTGGTTGTGCAGTGTTAGGATTTAGAAAGTCTGTGATAAACACATTTACGCATGAAGTGCAAAGCAGAACTTCCAAGAAAAAAGATTATCCGCAAGCAAGTATGTACGTACGTTTCACACTGTTGTGTTCTATCTGCGAACTATACATCCTAGTTAATCCCTGTTACTTATTGTGGTCTACCACAGCAATCTGTCTCAAGAAGAGTACTCTTATTGCCTCCTGTGTAGTGTTGCAATGTCAGCCTAATTGTGTGTCTAGAATCCATAGTGGATTGTTTTTCTGGAGCTTGTTGTGTTGCTGTCATTGCATTCCTACACACTCATGTCAAGATAAAAACTCAGCTGCAGTTTTAAATACAAATATGTACTTCTACTAACAAGTATCTGGTTCACCCACTAGGTTGGGCTGTTCCGGAAGTCTGGAGTAAAATCCAGGATTCTGGCTCTGCGGCAGATGAACGAGAGCTCCCCAGAAAACGTCAGCTACGAGGACCAGTCAGCCTATGATGTGGCCGACATGGTGAAGCAGTTTTTCCGAGACCTTCCCGAGCCTCTTCTCACGAGCAAGCTGGGAGAGACCTTCCTTCACATCTATCAGTGTAAGAGCTATAACAGAACAGGATGTCAGTATAATGAGATATGCCATGCACTGCATGTAAGGCCCTGGCAACAACACATAAGAATCCAAAATCAAGAATCCACTCGTTTATTCACCAGTCACAAACACGCATTCAGCCGTACGTTTACATTTGTTTTTTTTATTGAAAACCCCAACTTATTGATCACAAGTTTCTGGCAATTCCCAGGCAGGTTACAAGCTGTATCCTTTTTTCTCTAGCTACCGCATGCAGCATATTCACCATTGATCATTGTAACACTGGGAACCAACGAAGTACAAGAAGCTTGATAACATGCAAACTCAAGCTGTGTACCAAAACTGCATGCGTAGAATGATAACTAGTCATGAGATCAAGAAATGGCTGTTTTTAAATGTTTTTTACTCATTGAGTGAAAGCTCTTTTGTTACCTCTTGCTATGCTCATGATAAAGGTTGGCAGAGGCAGTAAACACAAAGGGCTGCTCTGTGTGAGGTGCCCTGTCCATCTCATTAACTGTATTAGATCTGGGGGTCACTTTAATGCCTTATTGTTTTGTTTTTTTTCCCTTGAAGACGTGCCCAGGGACCAGCGTCTCCAGGCTGTGCAAGCCGCCATCATGCTGATGTCCGATGAGAACAGGGAGGTCTTGCAGACTTTGCTGTGTTTCCTTAGTGATGTCACTTCAGTGGAAGAAAACCAGATGACCCCGATGAATATAGCAGTCTGCCTTGCCCCTTCTCTGTTCCACCTCAACATACTGAAGGAAAACTTGTCACCAAGGTATACTAATACTCTGTGTAGTAACTGCAGTTTTTTTTTTTTTAAGAATATTTTGTATTCAAACTCACAGGTTACCACTGACTCCTGTGAAATTACACTTTTTCATTTAGGCTGATTTATAACATCTTTAATTTTTGTATTCCAAATGGATGCTAGAAGGATGCTTCAGACATTCAAGTAAGTTTGCCGCTATCAACCACATGTATGCCCTAAAGTCATCCTTGTCATACCTCACAGAGCAATGCAGAAAAAATATGCAACGGGGAGGCCAGACCAGAAAGACCTCAATGAAAACCTGGCAGCTACCCAAGGCCTGGCTCATATGATCATGGAGTGCAACCGGCTTTTTGAGGTGAGAATACAGAGAAACTGTATGTTCTTTGAAGGAAAATCCATTACATTTAGAGTTGCCGCACGTGTCACAGGAAATGGCCTGTTAAATGATAGCTCTGTAGGTTTAGCCTTGGTGTAAACCTGTGGGAATCGAAAATCAGACAGGGAATACCTTTTATGGCTTGACCATTTCACCCAGCAACCAAATTGCCTGCCAGCAGATCTCCACAGAGATGGTGACACAGTCGCGGAACTCGTACGTGGAGGCAAACGTCCACGCCATGACTTTAGAGGAGATGGGTAAGCAGCTGGAAGAAGAAGACGGGACTTACCAGATGTACCTGGAGAACCTCACACAGGCTCTGCTCAAAGAGGCCAAGGAGAAGTCTAAAGGCTGGGTCACCTGCTCCAGTGCAGACAACACGGAACTTGCTTACAAGAAGGTAAAGATATGGCCTGCCTTAATGCCATATAAACACTATAAAGTGTGATGTTTATCAACTCAGCAGTATTCTAAATGAGTAAAATATTAGGACCAAATGTGTTTTTAAAATCCCTTTCTCTCCCTCTTCAAGGTCGGCGATGGTAACCCCCTGCGATTGTGGAAGGTGTCTGTCGAAGTGGAGGCTCCCCCATCAGTCGTGCTGAACCGTGTGTTGCGAGAGCGCCACCTGTGGGATGATGACTTTTTACAGTGGAAGGTGATCGAGACACTGGACAAACAGACTGAAATCTTTCAGTATGTCCTCAACAGCATGGCACCCCATCCTAGCAGGGACTTTGTAGTGCTGAGGTAAGTTTGAAAACCAAGCCCTGATGTTTAGTATTGAAGAACATTAAAACGTCCACGCCACAATTCGACACAGCTGTCTACAGGTAGTGCCTGCTGCAGAGTACAGTATATTAATATATGCCATTATTAACAAAAACATTGTTATTGTGACACTTTTAAAAATTAGTTTCCAGGATATATTTTGGACTGGATCGCTTTTGGCAGCTTGACATGATGAAATAGGTGAAACAATATCATGTAATTTGATTTCTTTTTGTTCCTTTTTTGGTTAATATTGTGTAGGTCCTGGAGGACTGATCTGCCGAAGGGAACCTGCGCTCTTGTAGTCATTTCAGTGGACCTTGAAGACGCTCCCCCAATTGGAGGTGTGAGAGCGGTTGTCTTGGACTCGCAGTATTTATTAGAGCCATGTGGCTCGGGGAAATCCAGGCTCACACACATCTGCAGAATGGATCTCAAGTAAGTCTTTCTGACATACTTAGTTAATGCAAAAATATACCTGTTTATACTAAATATACTATGAGGTATTGTACTGATTAAAGTATTGCCTATTATTAAAATGTTCTTTCAATATGCAATATACATACATTTTCAATATACTTTCTGTTACACTATAGAATACATGATTGTACATCATTTTTATGGAGTGGGTTGTCTTGATAAGCTTCACTGGAACTAAGCACTAGCTGGTACTGTGTTTCAGGGGACGGACACCAGACTGGTACAGCAAAGCTTTTGGGCATTTGTGTGCTACTGAAGCAGCCAGGATCAGGAACTCCTTTCATCCATTGACCACAGAGGGACCAGAAACCAAAATCTGAATTGAAAGGGACGCAGCCTGGAGGACTGGGAGACAAGTAGCAAGGCCTGGGATTAACCTGTTCAGTGTGAAAGGAATACAGCTTTAAACAAGATCAATATCGTCACGTAACATATGTGAAGCTCTCGTTTTTGCCTCAACAAAAAAGTGAGCCTCGCTCACTGATGCTGGAATACTATTCAGCCAACCATAGCTTTATCATACATTGTAATATTGTTATTGTTATTATTTGTATTATTTGCATTATATTCTACAATGTCTAGGACATTATCTGTGCTTTGCATAACAGAGCAGTTAAAAGCTTCTGAGAAGCAGGTATATTTTATAAATGTTAAATATAAATATATATATATATATATATATATATATATATATATATATATATATATATATATATAATATATATATCATCATCCCTTGCTTATTAGATTGATTTCCAAACAGCATTGCTCCCATTTTAATTGTAAAAAAAAAAAGTAAACTGGTTTTACTAATCTTTTACAGTATCTTTTCGCAGTCAATGCAATTCATTGTGACTGCTACCCTGTTGCTTTTGAGGGTAAATTCATGATGATTCCGGTTTGAAATAGCACTGTAGAAATCTGAGGAGGGTAAATATAGGTTTCCAATATTGCAATTTTTCAGAAAATATTAAAAGGATTTTGTGTAAAACTGTATTGCTCTTTTTTATTACTTTTTTTTTTTTTTTTTTTTAAGGAAACGTGTATCGCTTTAAGGAATCAACAAACCGTTGTTAATTGATCAATGGTTTTATTACACCTTTGCCAAGCTTTAGAATGGATTGAAATAACATAAAACACAGAGCTATTTTGCTTAATCGCCTGACTCACTTTACTGAAATCTTAGGGCTCTACCTGGGAATGTTTTATTTGGGTGTTTAAAGAGCACCCCTGCCTCCCTAATTTCTTTAATTTATTTTACTGCAAAAATCCCTTGATCCGAAAATAATGCAACTGTGTAAAAAAATCCCTTGATCCGGCTTTATCCGATGATAATATATGTATATATATTATATAATAGTGTATATATATATATATATATATATATATATATATATATATATATTTTTTTTTTTTTTTTTTTTTATTTTGCTGGAGAAATGTATCATAAACGAACTATTGTTTTCAGCCCTAAACAATAAGTCGAACCGAAAGTTTAAGGTAGCGAGTTCGCGAGGGTGGGGGACAGCAGGAGTGGAGTGGGAGCAGCTGTTCCCTCCAGGCTGGCTACTCTGTATGAGAGCACTCAGAAAGGTCACTTACTCTCAGAGACAGCCTGGGAACAGACACCCAGCGAGTTCCTCAGCAGAATAGATGCGGAATGGGAGAAGAGAAGATGTTATTTAGGGAATCTTCTGGGCCTAAAGACAAGCTGAAACAAAAAAAAACATGTAGGCCAAATAAAAAATCTCTGGGTTCAAAAGGGAAGTTGTCTGTGAGCTGCCTAAAGAAGCTGAACCAAAAAAACATGTAGGCCAAATATATAACTGTGTTCAAAGGGAAGTTGTCTGTGTCTTTCTCTGTGGACCTGATGGAAAAATGACCACAAAATAAACAAATGGGTTTTACTAATAGATACCAGATTTGTAGACCACATCTACAGTACGTGGGAATCCCACTTAAAAATAACACTCTGGTATTTTGTAATACTGCCAGAAATGCCTCTCGTAACAAGTATCAGATATACTCATATAAACAGATTTGTGGCAATACTATGCTGTAGTAACCTGTTGTGTGGTAGACTTGCATCTTTAAAAACAGAAGTATACATATATTTCTAGTTCAGTATTTTCAAAATTTATTTTGATTAAAACGAAACACTTTTAAATACATTTTGAAATGTGTGAATTTCACATTCTAGAAAGAACAAAAAAAAAAAAAAATCCTAAACTTGACCTTAGTTAATTAGCTCTGTAATTAAAGTGACTTTGAACAATATAGGCACAAATATGTCAAAACAGGTCTGAGAGGGACACGTTCTCAATTGGAAAGGGGCTTTAAATGACTGTGGGAACTCTTGACAGAGTCAGTTTATAGGAATTAGGCTGCTCATGGGAACCAGTATGGCATTTATCATGGATTTGCTATTCATTAGGAAAAACAATTCCATATTATTGTTCATTTTACAGTTTTTTTTTAATGTAACCCTAATTTTCTGTAAGCGTCTCGAAAATCTGTTTACAAACGAAATGTTTAAGTTTGTTAAAAGAAGTGGGGGTATCTTAGTCAGATATTCTACTGACATACTGAGTGACCATTAAAAAATGGTAACATTGTATTATTTAACAGTAACAGCAAGGAATGCATGGGTGTGCTTTGGGATGCCGTGGACACCCTTGTGTATGTTAGCTATGTATGCCTACTTCCTGACAGTCATAAGAAAACAGCTTTTCCATTAGGTCATGTTGTAGCATATTTATTTCATACTGGAGTTTTATAAGAATGCTTTTTTCTTTCTCATGAATCCATTTGATAATAACTTGGTTAGTTTTACTTGCAGAAAATAATAATAACCATAATGAAATAAAATGTGCAATTAGCCAAGTTTTAGGCAAATCTAGGAAACACAATATTCCAGTGTATCTGCTAAAAAATTTTTTTTTTTTTTAAAAGTAATATAAATACAAAGCATAACTGATGTGCATGATGCTCCCTAACACATAAACTGTTGTCCGATGCCATAGTACTGAGCAATTTGGGAATTAATGTAAAATGTATTTAATGTTATACCTATTTATACCTCATATTTTACCTCAGTTCTGAGTTGTTATTGGTTGTAAATATGTATGTGGAGTGAAAGAAGATTTGCATATGTGATAAGAAAGTGTGTTTTTTTTTCTCTGTACATAATGTTTAAGAAAATCCATATTTTATCATAAACGCACTAATAAACTTATCATACTTGCAATTACTTTTCTGTTTTTTATTTAAAATTAGTTTTGAATAGAACAGAGTACAGGAAATGCGCCACTACGCCAACACAAAAGTAGAAACAAAGCAAATAATACAGTATTTAATTTATTTGTAATACAAGATGTATATATTCTAAACTTGTCTCTTGGTAAATATCTACCGTATGCATTACAAAATACTCATTAGTATCAACTGACTTGAAAAATAGTATGAGATTCAACTCAGTTGGCTGTCATGACCACTATCTAAAGCTGGGGTGTCAAACTCCAGTCCTCAAGGGCTGCAGGGTCTGCTGGTTTTCATTCCACTGAAGCTCTCAATTAACTTAATTGATACAATTATTTGTTCAATCGGACATTATTTGTTCAATTCGACTTTTACAGTTGATGATTTAAAAAAATTACTTTCAATTGGTCTCAGTTAATCACATAATTAGACCAATGAAGTAATTGAGAGCTCGGGTGGAAGGAAAGCCAGAAGACACTGCGGCCCTCCGGGAACTGAGTCTGACACCCCTGGTCTAAATGATCTATATATGCCTTTTTACTGCTGGCTCTTTGGCACCACCTATTGGGAGGTGCACTGTTGAGTATTTCCCGATTTCAGAGCGAGCTGGGCAGTGACTGTGCAGATTTGCCTTGAGGAGTTCCACAGTAAAATGGGTTAAATAAAATAAAATTTGGCTTTGTATGTTGAGAAAGGAACCAGGGAACTAAACGGTGCATGGTCTGAGGCATTGGTCTACCCAAGTAAATGTGCTCTGTGTACCAGAAATCCTTGTCCTGATTGTCTGTGCTAACTTCTGGCGCAAAACCTGTCTAGCCAGCCCATCGCAACATGAATTTGCATTCCACTCTTCTATACCTGGCCTTCGCTTATATTGGTGGTGCCTTTCCCCCAGGTGATGGGTGAACTGCCACTTTTGTTCTGAATGGGAAACTCAGAATGTATACTGATGATACCCATGGACTGGGTGGAAAAAAAAAACAGCTGTGATATGCAGCACACACTTTGTGTAACTATATAATCCTTATTCTTTTTGGTGCAGTATTCTGTAAAATACAAAAGCTGTACCTCACTGTTGCAAGAGATCTGAGAGTAGGCACTAGGTTGACAGGCGTTTATATCTACTAGACTGGATTACTAAAATGACTGCTGTCTCACGTTGTGGGAGAGAGCTTTATATTTACTCTTGGCATATACCAGGGATATCACAAAAAACAACACCAATATGCACAAGTAAAATTATACATTAAAAAACAACAGCTATTTGGCACAAAAATATAGTTTTAAAATATTTCTTATTTTTAAATACAAATTAAATTAGCTATTAACACACAACCAATCACTTCATTTGAGAAATCTAATTTAGGACAAGTTCCTAGCATTGGATTGACAACACTTATGGAACACAGTTTTCTTTCTCCCAGCCAGTATATACAGTAATGTAGTTCCTATTGAACTCAATAGGCAGCTGATGTGAAACACACTGTAATTACTGATTTACAGTACAAGGTAGTGCAAATGTCTCTGTGTGCTGTAGTGATTAGGTGATTATGCATTAAATACATTTAGTTCCAAAAGGAATGTCTACATCAACTTGTACTATTTAATACTGATATCTCTTACCAGGCCTTTTTGAATAATAAATAACTAACCCTACAGTGATAACAAAACAAATACCAATAAAACATAGAAAAGTTATCATGGATTTTTTTGTGAAGAAAACAGAGCATCCAGGACAGCTATATGGTTCCGGTGTACAGTCCTGTTTTGGAGCAGTAGGGCTGGGAAAGCCATTTTTGTCAATAATTTTCCTGTAATGACCGAGGGATAGTTTTATATAGAATTCATCGTGGATGTAGCCATAGAGACCAAAGCCAGGATCACTTTGATCATCGAAGGCATATGCAAAGTACCCACGGAGGTTGACACCATCAAGGACAGAAGCTGTAAAAAAAAAAGAATATAATGATTTAAAGCGACATCTGCTGGAAGAGACAGTGAAGTCAAAACCAGGGATCACATGCACATGATTACATCAGGTTCTGCACTGCCACTGCTGTGTGCTACTGTAGCAGTACCACAGTTCTTTTTGTACTTTATACTTTTCTAAGTAAATGTGTGCTTTTAACAAAGATGCTGCCACAGTGCATTACTACTATGTTGTATTAGTGATTTAATTTAACAAGTCACTTTATTGTTCAAAAACTCCCTTTGTATGTTTTACATTTAGAGAGCCCAATTACTTGACCCCCTTTTTCTCCCTAATTTCAAATGTCCCATTATTTTCGCTCACTAAAAAAACTAAACCTCTCTTGATGCAGTTGTGGCAACTACCCACAACAGAGTAGGAGAACTGAATTTAGTGGACATCTCCCGATCCCCACTGCCAAAACAATCTCTGCTTGAGCCGATTGGGCACCAGGACAGTGGGGTCTGCTGCAGCAAGGTGAGGTAAATCAGTCCCTGGTCAACATCCAAAATGACCAGAAAACCAACCTGTTTGATGTCATTACCAACCAAACAAAATTCATAATCTGGTAATTCCCTCTGTATTACTGCAGCAAAAAGTTTGCCAAACACACACTTACCCTTCAGTGCCTCGTTGATGTAATTCTCCATGTAGTAAAGTCGGAGTTTATCATCCATCTCAGTCTGATCATCATCCACACCGTTGGACATGATGTAGATGGGCACGTCTCCATATCTGGATTTCACCCAGTTCAGCACCTTCCGCAGCCCCCAAGGCACCACTGCACCTCTCTTGGGGGATTTTAGCCAGGTGGTGTCAGGTATGAAGTGCACCTCCAGGTAAGTGTTGTACTGGGTTTTCTCCTCCACTTCTTCAAAGACCAGAGAGGTGGTATAGTGACTCAGAGCAAAGAAGTCGTAAGTGCCCTGCACAAGCTTCCTCTCCTCTTCGGTGAAGTGGGGAAGGTGATAGTCATACAAGTCCAAGTTGTTTCGCTGCTGCAGCCACTCCCTCATCAACTGTGGGTAGTCTCCGTTGCCGAAAATAGGCTCGGCAAACCAGCCAATGCGGAATTCCAGAACCCTATTGGCCGGCTCAACGTCGTTCCTGGAGAAGGGGTAAGCCGGCTCCACCCAGTCTGCATGAAGGGTGATAGACACCTGCCCTTTCTGTGCTCGCCGGAACTCCTCGTCATAGACGTGCCATGCCAGTGCGTGAGCTTTCAAGAGGTTGTGGCCTTCCAAGAAGGTCTTTTGCTCATCTCTAATGTTCGGCTCGTTGAGGGTGATCCAGTATTTGACATGGTCACCCAGTTCTCTGAAACAGAGCCTGGCATAGGCCACAAAAGCTTGCACAGTCTCCATGTTCTGCCATCCTTTATTTTTAACCAGAGGAGCTGGCAACCCGGACTGCTGTGCAGTATGGTGCCACAGGGTAACCACGGGAGTCACGTTAGCCCTCTGGAGTTCACTAACGAAGCACTTGTAATACAGCAGGAGGGTAGTTTTCACATGAGAGGCGTTCCCTGTTGGAACGAGAGAGGGCCAGTTCAGGGAGAACTGGAAATGGGTGATGTGCATTCTGTGCAGACGTGAAACTTGGTATCTGATGGAGGCGTAGTCACCACAGCGGGTTTTGCGCAAGGGGACCACCGCCCCCTCTAATTTTTCTGGTTTCTTGTTCCCGGACTTATCCCAAACATAAACATTAGGGTCGTTAAACTGTGAAGGTATGGTTTCTACCTGAAACACAACAAAACGAGTCAGCATTGCGCAATAGAAAAAACTGAAATAACTTTGTGAGTTGTTCCTCTCTTATTTGTTGTAATTAAATAGACTTCAATTATATTCATCGTCACCTTAATTGCACTACATTTCCTTTGTGACTACTAAGACATTGTTTTATATATATATGTGTGTGTGTCTATATATATATATATATATATATATATATATATATATATATATATATATATAATATATATACACACACACACACACACACACACACACATACACAGTGGTTTGCAGAAGTATTTACCCCCCTGCAAAATTTTTACATTTTGTTGGCACCTGAGCGTACTCCACGGCACTTTCAAATTAGACTTTACATGTAGAATCCACACAAACTACTCCACACTGATAAAGTTAAAAAATGCATATACAATATAAATAAGTAAGATTTACAGGGAAAAACAGATTAATCTCAGTTGCATAAGTATTCAACCCCTTTGCTACTGCAGCCCTAAATCAGCTCAGGTGCAAATGATTTGTTTGAAAGGGAGCAACATTAATGAAATGGTTTCAGCTTGTGTGTACTCAAAGTGGTTTAACGTAGATAATTTCCCTTAGGTATATAAAGACTTTCAAGCTGCAACTCACATAGTGATCCAATAAAGCTACCAAGAAGACCAAGGTCAGGGATAAAGTGGCAGAGAGGTACAGAGAAGGTGTGAGGCGTGTGAGTAAAAATGGATTTTCCAGACAGTGATTTACATGTAAAAATTTAAATTTTATTTAATATTACACAGAAAAAAAAAGAAAAATAATAAAGAAGGATGTGAGGGAGGGAGTGCTGGAGTAATCAAAAATAAAGGAACAGAAGCCTCTTAGTCCTCTTCGTGCTCTGCTTAAATCCAAAAATAAAACAAAAAGGAATAAAAACAGAAAAGAGCCAAGTTAGTAAGGCCTCCGTTCGTGACACAGTCCAAAACTCCCACGTACTTCCCACCAGCCTTTTTTCCCCCGCCTCTATTCCTTAGGACCAACCCCGAACACAGTAGCACGTTCCCTTTAGTATGCAAACCCCGCCCCGGTAGTCAGTGGATCACCAATCCCAAACTGACAGGTATCCTCAATTTCACTTGACTCCAGTGGCTGGAATTTACATACTCGTACTTCCGCCCCTCACCAAGGTGCCGCCCCTTAAAAAAGATGACTTTTGTCATGGTCACAAGACCTTGGTAAGGGAAGTCCCGAGTTGGTTTGATGCCTTCTACTGTTGGGAGGCTGAATTGCAGACAGAAACCCCTTTGACTCATCACAGAAGGGTACAAGAAAATTTCAAAGATGCTGATTATCCCTCTCAGCACAGTGAAGTCCATAATTAGGAAGTGGAAGATGCCTCATACCACCCAGACACTACCCAGATCAGGTCGCCCTCCCAAACTGAGCAGCCAGGCAAGCAGAAAACTGGTTTGGAATGTCACTCTGAAGTCAACAATGACATTGAGAAATATGCAAAGTTCTGTGTCTGAGATAGGAGTCAGTGTTCACACATCAACAATAAGCCGGCCCCTACACAAAGCTGGCCTGTATGGACGGGTGGCAAGAAAGAGGCCATTACTCAAAAAGCCTCATCTTAAAAAACGTATGGAGTTTGTGAAAAAGCATCTAGATGATACTGCAGACATATGGAAAAAGGTTTTGTGGTCAGATGAGAAAATGTAAGGTTTAGGTCTAGATTCCTAGTGTTACATTTGGCACTAACCCAACACTGCACATCACCATCCCAACTGTCAAGCAGCTGTCAAGCATCATGCTATGGGGATGCTTCTCTTCAACAGGGACTAGGAAGCTTGTCAGGACAGAGGGGAAAATGGATGGTGCAAAGTACAGGAGAATCCTTGAGGAAAACCTGTTTGAGTCAGTCAAGACTGAAACTGGGGAGGAAATTTACATTTCAGCAGGGCAGTGACCCGAAGCACAAAGCCAAAACCACACTGGAATGGTTGAACAAGAAGAGAATTAATGTTCTTGAGTGGCCCAGTCAAAGTCCTGACTTGAATCCAAACGAAAATTTATTGGGAGACTTGAAGATTGCAGTCCATCAACAATCCCCAAAAAACTTATCAGAACTGGAGCAATTTTCCTGTGAAGAATGGGCAAAAATGACACCATCCTACTGTGCAAAGCTAGTACAGACCTATCCAAAAAGACTCATAGCAGTAATTGCTGCAAAAGATGCTTCCACCAAGTACTGACTTAACACTAGGACCAGAGATATACTCCTACCTAGAAGCTCCGCAGCAGTCTTTCTGACGACTGTATTCAAAACATTGTAAATAGTATAACAAAAGGAGAAACAGTTGGATGTTAATTATTATTTTTTATTTTTTTTCTAATGAGTAAGCCACAAACATCTCAACAATGGAAGCGCATATATTAAGCCACAAACATCTCAACAATGGATGCGAAGCGCGTATATATATATATATATATATATATATATATATATATATATATATATATATATATATATATATATATAAACATTTATTTTACAAATCAAAACAAGAAAATATAAATAAATAAATATCTGAACAGACATCAGTTTACAACATACTGTACATATTTATAAAACAAACAATAGCAATACATTTTTTACTTTTCAACAGCAATCGGTATTATCAGATGAGCAAAAGCAACTGAACAACGTAAATAAATAAACTTAGAAAAAAAAACAGTTCACAGAAGCGCACAACACAAGAAGTTATTAAAAAAATTTAATTTTTTTACTTTTTTTCTATAAAAGGGTATTCCTTTATCTGAGTCTGACTATCTAAGGCTGTTCACAATCAACATAGATAATGCGCTTCTCCACGTCGCCTTTC